>NC_133021.1:35287096-35587096 GCF_048564905.1 Vicugna pacos | reverse complement strand
CTGCTATGGACGGAACTGTGTCCCCTCACAATTCACATGTTGCAGTCCTAACCCCGGGCTCTCAGAAGGTGACTGTGTTTGGAGATGCGGTTTTTAAAGAGGCAATTAAGGTACAGCGAGGTCATTAGGATGGGCCCTACTTCAACCCGCTGGTGTCCTTAGAAGAAATGAGGACACAGACACGCACAGAGGAGACGGCCGTCTACACGCCTAGGTGAGAGGCCACAGAAGAAATGGCCGACACCGTGCTCTCAGACTTCTGGCCTCCAGAACTGTGAGCCTATGAACGTGTGTTGTGTAAGCTGTGTTTAAGGTGCTTTGTTGTGGCCACCTGAGCCAACTGACACATACCCTTAGGGGCAATTTCTTAGCTCTTAACCCAGAAAAAGAGCACCTGTCGGAGGGAGGAGGGTGAGGCTGGGACTCTATCAGACCACTGAGGGAAGAGTAAGAGGGAGAGAGGAGGACCTCGCAAATCACCTCTTTAATCAAGTTTCAGGCACTGAATCCATCCTTTTCATCACCCCTACCAGTGCTTTCACCTAACATTTTGCCACGTGTTTCAAAATAATCTAAGTCTCTAGGGCTGAGCAGCAACTCACTGGGGGCTCGTATTTCAAATGAAAACATAAAAATGCCAACGTGTGATGAGCAAAATGTCAGATCAGTCACACAAAACCAGGGCAGCTAACACACCCGCTCGCAGTGTCTCTTCTGTTCCACTCAGATTTACTTGTATTTGTGCTGTGCTGGAGCCACGTCGACGGTGAGTCTGTGTCAGGTGGCAGAAGTACTGCGGTGTTTCTACTCTGAAGTTGGGAAGAATAGTAATTCCAACATATCTGGTGATTAACAAATAGGAACAGTGATGGCTGCGTGACTTCAAAGTGCTCTCCCAGCTTATTTATATGCCAGCCCGCCCCTCAGACTCCCTGTGTATGCTGTCACTACAGGACTACAAACCCAGCAGCTAGCTGGCCTCTGTCGGAAGTCCCACGGCACCGGTACACGGTGCCCTAATTCACTCCAAGCATTTAACTCAGTTACCTGTCTGTGGGAGTATTTAAAGGACATCTGCATGTAACAGATGTTCAAGAAACACCTGTTGATGGGTAAGGAAAAGGTAGGGTGGGGCTGGCAGTGCAGGTTCAAGGTCTAAGTGCTCACCAGTCCCAGGCCCGAGGCCAGCCAGGCCCACGCACACCAGGAACATTCTGAAGATACCTTCTGTGCCAGGGGACCCACTGTCCCTTAGATCAATCTCCCAGTGCTTTTAAAATCAACAAAAGAATGGCAGCATCCTTCCGGCCACCTGTCAAGTGTCACCTCCACTGTGACCGCCCCTGAGCTACTGGTGACACCTTTGCATCTGCTCCCACGTGGGTGGATCCCATCTCATCCACCCCTGCATGGCTTTTGCTCCCAGCAGCTGACACGGGATCCTTAAGAATCGGGAATAAAGGCACAGGGTCTTGGCGCCATCAGTACCAGGGGTCCCACTCACGCACCGCACCCCGCCCACTCTGCGTTTTGGTCTGTTACTCTTATCTTCGATCTGCCTCTTGCTGACAGCTGTTTCCGGCCATGATTGTTTCAGGACACTGGTTGGTCTCCCTGCTCAACTCTGCCTTGGAAATTCTCTGCTTCCCTGAACTAACCCTTCCTAGACCCCTGCTCTTGTGGGCGTCCGCTCAGTCCAGCCTACTGTGTCCCACGCAGACGCTGCCGGTGCACAACACACAGCCCACATTTGCGTGTGCCGAGCAAGCGCTGGAGGAGCAATTCAAAGAATGAACACGTTAGAGAGCACTTGCCGACCAGAGGTAACATGCTTCTGTTCCAACGCCGGCTGAAGAGCAGCTTTCTTTAATTCCAGCTGTACAACAGGGAATCTCGGGGGTCAGTGATCACAGAGACCCTACTTTTCACAGCCTGTTATTATTAGTCCCCAGATGACTTCAGTGGAGAGAAGGCAAACAGGAAATCTGGTTTTCACGTGAAGAAAGCAACGTGCTTATGGTGGGCTGACGGTGGCTGAGGAGGGACGTGCTGGCGGGAACCCAGCCTTCCACACGCCAGCAAGGGCCCACCCAAGGCTCCCAGTCAACCCTACCTCCACTGTCTGAGCCGGAAGTGACACAGGCCCTAAGACCACCTGCCCGCCGAGCTTCCTCGACGATGGGGCTGCGCCCTCCACGCAGCAGCGGCAAACTGGGCTCCTCAGTGAAAACGGGGAGGTGACACAACGCTGAGGGAGGGAGGAGCCTCGCAGAGCAAGACCGCTCAGGCCCACCCAGCCCACCTCCCACGCGCAGCTCGCCAGACGAGCGGGCCTCCGCCTCGGCGTCACCAGGACCGCCTCCTCTCGTGGCTCCAAGAGGGAAGCGCTGCTGGAGTCTCCCCCAGGAGTGACGTGCGACGATGCTGGAGTGAGGGTCTATCTTGAAAGCGTCTGTAATCACTCGGGGAGAGAGTCGCACAGCCCGTCACCTGCGAGAGTGGGAGTGGGAGTGTGCAGCGCTGCTAATGGCGACTCACAGCTGCTCTTCAGGTTTGCCGGCAATCGTGTGCAGACCAAACCTGGAGATGGTCAGGCGGGCTGGCTGGCTCTACGTTCAAACGTCTCTCCGGCCGAAGCTCTGAGAGGTTGACTTGAGCAGGATTACACGGGTCTCAGACCTGGAACTGCCTCCCTCCCACATTTATGCCACAAAAATCCCATAAAGGTGGATGGTGACCATCAGACAATCTTCGGACGTTCAGTATCAGAATAGGAACCTCCAGCTGCAGACAACAGCATCCTGGTTTTCATGTCCACAAACTCCAGTTCATGACGAAGGGCTTTAATCTTCACAGGCCTGCACAGACCAGACTCAGCGGGACTGTGACAGGGACACTGAAGTTTTTATTGCTTATGCAAAGTCTAACTGCCCTTTGGTCTGAAATGATCTCTGTTTTTAACAAGCAGGGCCAAGGCTGACCAAAGGCGCCAAGGAGGGAGTGAAACTGGAGTGTCTCAAGCAGGAAGGAGTCCTCCATCGGGCAGGTCTGTGTATGCTTCCTGCTGACCGCTCACTGGCCAGGTGCCCTGGGCATCACCTCCACCTTCTGAAGGCACAAGAATGCCGCCGCTAACTTCTCACCATGGCCGAGGGCACAAGTGACACCGCGCCCTGACACCCTGCAGTGTGGGGACCCTTTCCTCTCCCGAGTTCCAGGAAAGAATCTGTGAAACTCACAGCATAAAGCGTGAAGGACTGTGTCGCTACTTTCTGAGTCAAGTGCACTTGAACACTGGGAAAGAGAAGGACTGAACAGGCGTCTCTCTGTTGTGTGCACCAAGGTGCTGCAGCCCAACAAAGTCTCCTGCAGCACGGGACACACACCATACCCAATGTCAAGGTACTTGAGGGTGCAGAAATCATTACTTTGATTCTAAGTATGAAATCCCAATTAGCAAAATCAGTTTTGAGCAGCAAAAATTTCAAAGCAGTTTTTGGGAAAAGAGGAGCAGATCTGTCCTCTAATAGCAAGAAGGTACAGGACATCGTGAAAGGGACAGATACGAGGCTGGAAGGGGCTGCAGCAGTCCAGGTGGGAGGTGAAGTGCCTGGACCCAGGAGCAGTGATGGAGGGGAAGAAGGCTTGCAAGACACGTGGCAGCCACACGCCCAGAACAGGGACATGGCTGGTAGGTGGGAGCAAAAGCCAAGGATGGCTGAGGGCTCCTCATCAGATGAGCTGACCTCAGGGTATGGGGGGCTGACGTGCAGGGGCAAGAAGCAGTCTGAAGTGTGGACTGGTGAAAACAGGGCAGACCTGGAAGTCCTGAAAGAGCAGGCAGCCCTGAAACCTGTGGGCGTGGATGAGACCAGCAAGCAGAGACGGTGGGGGGAGGAGCCACCAGAAGGAGAGGCAGGACTGGGGGCGGGGGACCAGGCTGTGGGGCAGGCAGGCGATCCAAAGCTCCGGTTCACCAATGGGGGAATGAAGACACAGAAGAGAAAAGAGGTGAGCTGGCAGATGCGGGAGGAGCTGGGACCCAGGATGAGGATGAGAAGGTGACCCCTGGAAAAGGAGCTTTCTTCTCTGCAGAAGAAAGCAGCACAACATGAATGGAGAGAGACGCGGAAACATCGGAGTCAGACAAGGATCGGTGGTCAGAGACGTCTGACGAGCGGACGGGAAAGACCCACGGGCGTTCATTCAGCTTCAGCCGAGTGTACCCGTGCAGCCCTCGGCTGTCCTACCAACCGACCAAGACGAGGCAGGGTTCCGAGCCAGACAGAGACCTAACCAGACATTCCCAGTCACGCCGGCCGATGAGAAAGCCAGGCTCCTCCGAGTACTGAAATCACCCAAGGAGCCCGAAGAAACGCGCAGGAGGAATTCACGGACAAGTCTCCAGTCGGCCACGTGTTGTCAAATGCACTTTTTCCCACTTACTTTCTCAGCAGTGTGGCTTCACAGTCTCTAGAAAATGAGACGGCAAACTGTGGATCCTGGGGTGGCCTGCTACCTGCTTTGATACAGTTCTGCGGGTGCACAGCCAAGCCCCCTGCTCACTGTCTACAGCTGCTCTTGGCTAGAAAGCAGAGCTACAAAGCCTAAAATATTCTCTGGCCTTCACTGAAGAAATTCACCCACCTGCCTTAAGAATTATGAAGCTCTAGCTGCAGGGACGCCCGGCTGGGAGGGGAGGGGAGAGGGTGTGGCATGGAGACCCCAGCCCCAAGTGTGCAGGCCTTGCTGATATAATATCACCATCCTCGATGTGTATTTAATCCTTTAAGACTGTAAATGTGTGAAAAGTACTGGAAGAGAGTTTATAAAAGAATTCTCTGGTGCTCTGGATGATTACAGATAAATAAGTTAGGGAAATCTATCACAGTGGTAGCTATTCAAGTCCTCTGAACAAATTCCCTGGAAAACTGGAATCCAGACTCAGGCGCAACTGCCAGGCTCCATGACGATCACGCGTCAGGCACGGGCGCACATCCATCAGCCCAGCAGGATTGGATGCAAGCGACCTGAGGAGAATGTCCCTGCTGATGCAAACAGCACACACCAAAAGCAGCATTCACGCCGATAAGTTCTGTAATATTCTGGGAACGGCAGTTACTTCTACAAATATCTGGTTAATGACAATAAACCCCCAACACATGCAGATGAAACCCTATGACGTCTCAGATGTGTCAGTGACAAAGGATGACAGAGACCTTACCAACACATCTGTAACCACAAAACAAGAACAGCTCACGCAGAAGTCTCTTTAATTTTCTGAATATACACACTTTGATCCTGAATGTAGGTTATCTATTCTGATTTGTTCTTATTTCTCAGTCTCGAAATGTATTAAGAGTTTTGCTGCAACTTCTCCACTTTTATGTAGCTAATTCCTATAATATTTTACTCTCATGCCTGCTACAAATATGCCTCCTGAAGTTTCAAAGTATTGCTATAATTCTCCTGGTTATTCTCAATTGTGCTCCTCAACTTTTGATAATGATAAAATATTTTAGAGGTATTAATCCTTTCTTTTCAAATTGTCTGAAGAACGTGCCATGCACAGAGGTTCTGAGTAAACACTTTCTGGTTCTCGCTGTGGGGCAAGGGCCTTGGATGAGCGAGGGCAGTCCTGTCTGAGCTGCAGGGAGCCGCCGTCTTGCAGACAAATCCGCGGTTTCAGGCCTCGGCATCTCAGGGAGGAACGTCTTGAGCCATCGTCGTCAACGTCTTTGGTGTGAAAAACATCACGCAGAGCCAGAGACAGAAAGACCGCCCGGCAAGGGCCGCGTGGCCCGGCAACCAGCCTGGCTGGAGGTGCGCATGGAGATGCCCGGCCGTGTCGTCACGAAGACCCCACAGCAACGGCAGAGAACAGCCCCGAGTGGCAGACGCATCGTGGTCTTTACCCGCTTGTCTTCCTCCCTCACTGGGAAGAAGTGTCTACAGACTCTTCCCAAGTACCTCACCTCGAGGGACCAGACCCACAGGCGGTGGTTTACTGACCCTGAACCTCTTCACACACACACACACACACACTCCCTCACGTGTACGCTCTCAATGACCGCGACCAAAGGTTGGATTATTGCCAGTTCTGACTTTGTACTTCTTCTGCTTTGCCACAGGAGTAACGTATTTTAATTCTCCTTTCCTTCCTTTATTAGTTTGCCACTGCTTTCTTTCAAAATTTCTTTCACATTTATAGAAAATTTCCAGATATTCTAGGAACTTATGTTTGTGCCAAATTAGAAATTACTGAACTGTCATACACTCAGAAGCTATATTGAGGTTACTCTGAGACTTCACGCACACGAGCAAGGCAGCCTTTTGGTCTGGATAAATTTAATTCTCTGTGCTATAATTTCCTCCAGTATTCCACGTGTAAATTCACAAAAGGGGATCCAAAGGCAGAGAGTAATTTGCTTAAAATTATGTGTTTCTCTTGGTAAGATTCTCATATTTCCTTAAAAGTTAACTGACTCAGGCTCCAAAACACACACAGGAAGAAATTTTAGTACCTAAAAACGTTTAATGGTCACACATTTCTGTTTTTATTATGTACATAGTAAGATTCTTACTGTGATTTCAAGCAGAAGTTCTCAGTGCACATTAACCAGTGCCTGGTACCGAAAGCATTTTAAGTTGAAATTTAATAGTACCACTTTGCACGTGAGTGGTACTTTAAGAACTGTGAAGAATCTTCTTCTTTTTACTCATAATGGAGAGGTACAAAGGAAAAAATCACCTTCTCTTTCCACCAGAAAACCAAGGCAGGAAGAAGTGACTTCCGAAGAAGCCAACAGCCGTTAGCGTGCGAGCAGGGACCAGACCCAGCTCTCCTGACCGGCTGCCCGTGTCCTGCAGGTGGACAACCGGTCTCCTCGGTGATTCTGAAAAACCTCAACTTCATTCTGAGCGAGTGCTGTTGAGGCCAAGTCCTAAGAAGTCGGTCTGGAATTCCTGACTCTGTCAAGTAGCCAATAATCTAGAAGTAAGTACTCTGTGAGTCTGAGACGTTCACAAAGTATTTAACACATTCATCTCACTTACCCGTTTTCTACAGTGGATTTTTCGGATATGAATTCAGATGTGAGAGGACAGTGTGCCCCTGTCCTGTGCTCAGTTATCAACCACTGACCCTAGTCCACGCCGTTTGAATAGAGAGCATACTGAACCATCTTGGCACCACATTCAAAGCAAGTAATTTATGACTATTTTTATTATTGAAATATTTAAAAATCTTAATCCACAGCTGGAAATGGGCCACAACAGATGTGGACTGCACACCTGATGAGCGTGGCACACTGAGCTGCAGGCCTCAAGCAGAGGCAGAGAACCCTGGGCGGTACTCACCCCATCTCACAAGGCCCACTGCCATCCAACAGGCCTCTCCTCTAGTGTTTCTTACCTAGTCTCACTTTCACACTATTTCCAAACGTGGTGCCAATGCTAACTCTGCTTTTTCAATACAGAGGATCTCACTCATCAGGGACGTCACACACGAAGTAGCATGAACAGCCCCAGAAATCCCCACACCCACAGCAGAAGACCGCACAGGCAGCAGTGATGAAAGCTTCCCCTTCCTCAGTGACCCCCACAGTGAGGGCAGGCTCACTCTGAAGTCCCCCACCTTGTTTACCAGCACAATTAAATTTTCACTTAAGAGCGTATTTTAGCATAGGTGAGTCTAAGAAAACATACAACCAGATACGGCTGCAAGTTTCCCTAGTGAACAAGAATGCATTCTTCTACTAGCAGAAAACTCCTGAAATTACAGTGGTAGCACGTCTGGGCCCAAAAAGTGGTAAAACCAAGGGTTTCACACAACAGAAAACCGCCCGAAGGCAGCAAAGCAGCCCAGGAGAGTGAGCGGGGCTGAGCTGCCTTCGGGCGATTCCACGGCCATGATGCACAGACAGGGAAATCCCAGAGAAAGGGCCCAGCTGCCCCGTAGCGCCCAGACCTAAAAGGATGAGAAGACTGCGGACAAGGAGCCCCGCAGGGCACTCACCTATGTGCGTCTGGGCCATGACGTCAGCCAGCCTGTGGGCGGCGCCGCTGCCCCCGCTCTGGGTGGAGGACGACGAGGTGGTGGAGGTGGTGGAGCCGTGGATGGCCTGGCTGATCCAGTGCTCCATGTTGATGCTGCCCTGGCTGGAGGTGGGGGTGCCCTGGGAGTCACCCTGCACTGAGCCTTCGTCTTCCGAGCCGGAGGAGGTGTCTGTCGAAGGAGAAGTGATCTGCTGTGCGTCGCGGAGAGAAGCATGCCCGGGCCAGGCCCTCTCCAAACGCCCAAACGCAGGCCCACCTCACACTCCAACTGGTCAACAGCTTCTGCTCCGAACACACCTGAAAACTTACACTGCTTTTCAGACGACAAAAGATTTTTTTAGTATACTCAAGTCTTCATCCAAAACGTCTTAAATATTCTATAAAAAGTTTTTACACTCTTGGACAAAGACATACTCACCAATTTTCTCCACTCAAGAGTTTGGGGAGAAACCAAATGTTTTCTGTGCACCTTAAAAAGTCTTTGCCTCATCCTTTGGGAAGGACAGTAACTCATTCCATTACACAGACTACACTCTGTGATCAAACTAAATGCATTCATTTTTACTTTCATTTCCTACACAAAATTTTCATTATTTATTTGATTTTGCTATCTATGAAAACTGTATATTTTGGATTGAGAAAAATATGTCACTTTTTTCATTAAAATTAATGGAGGTAGTATTCATTTGATAACTTCTCACCTAGAAGGTTTTCGAGACTAAATTACTGGTGTACTTGTTTTTTAAACTTCAGTGTAAGAATAACACTCAGGACCCTACATATAGGTGAGTTACGTGAGATGCCAGGAGGAAGAACCGATGGGAGTCGGTCTAGAACACTTAATGAGAATAAGAGAGATGGTAATTTGTCTTAAATCAAGACACACAACTTTTTCTTTAACACAACAATGTTTGTAAAGGATACTTAAACCAGTATTTTGTTATCACAGTGATGTGGCCTATGCCGCCCAGAACTTTTTAAAGTTTATTTGTGAGAAATCTGTTAGAGGGGCAACAACAACATTAGGAGAGTAACCAATTCTCTCCCCTTGCCCTGCTTTTTACAATAACTTAGAATTATAATTTACATAAGAAGAAAATGTATACTTTTTGTATTCAACCTAAGACTTTTTTCAATTTTTTAAATAATTGTGGTAAAATACATTTAACATAAATTTTTACCATTTTTAAGTATACAGTTCATTGGTATTAAATACATTCACACTGCTGTACAACCTCCCCATAACTCATTTCATCACCATCCATCCACGTTAACTCATTTCATCTTGCAAAACTGAAACATTTAACAATTAAACAGTGACTTTCCAGTGCCACCTCCCCCACCCATGACAAGCAACCTTCTACTTACTATGCAACGTTGACGACTCTAAGCACCTCATGCAAGTGGAATCCCACACTATTTGTCTTTCTGTGACTGGCTTATTTCACTTGGCATAATGTTCTCAGGTTCATTCATTGGTAGCATGTGTCAGAACTTCCTTCCTCCTTAAGGCTGAATAATATTCCATGGTGTGTACAGACCACATTCTGACATTCATTCATCTGCCGTGGACACTTGGGTTGTTTCCATGTTTTAGCTGTTGTGAATAATGCTGCTGTGAACATAGGTATATAAGTATCTCTTCAAGATCCTCCTTTAAATTCTTTTGAGTATGTACTCAGAAGTGGAATTACTGGATCATATGGTAAATTTATTTTTAATTTTTTGAAGAACTGCCATATTGTTTCCACAGAGGCTGCACCATCTCTCATTTCTACCAACAGTGCACAAGGGTTCCAGTTTCTTTATGTACTTACCAACGCTTGTAATTTTCTGGTGTTTTGATCATCACCGTACTCGTGGGTGTGAAGCTATATCTCACTGCAGTGCTGATCTGCATTTCCCTAGTGATCAGTGATCTTATGTATTTCTTCATGTGATTACTGGTCACTTGTGAATCTTCTTTGGAAAAATATCTATTCAACTCCTCAGATTTAAGACTCTTGAGAAATGTACATAACCACGTATCCACACTTCACATCACCACCACCCCCAAAGTTTCCTCACGTTCCCTTACGAATCAGTCTTTCATTCATCACCCCTTCTTTTCATAAGAAAACTACGGAACAGTATCACTCATGATACAGACACAAAAATTCTCAAAAATACTAGCAAACAGAACTGAGCAACATATAAAATGTACAGGACACCGTGACCAAGTGGTGACCAGGATTATACATATGAGAGTGAATTAAGGTTGATTTGACACTCAAAAGTGAATTAATGCCATATACCATGTTAGTAGAATAAAGAGAGGAAAACGGTAAGTTACGCTTAAGTCACAGAAAGAATATTTCCTAAAACTTAACACGCACTCGTGATAAAGCCTCTTAACAAGGCAGGAACAGAAGGGAACGTCGTCAGCCCCGTGAAAGGCATCGTGAGGACCCGCAGTTGACACTGCACGTAAAGGGAAATGACTACACACATTTCCCCTCAGGTAAGAATAAGGCAAGAAGCCCCCTCTTGCTACTTCTGTTCAACGTTATCCAGCAGGTTCTGGCCAGAAAAATACAGAAGAAAGAAAAAATTAAAAGCATCCGGATTGGAAAGGAAGTGGTAAAACCATCGTTATTCACAGATGGAACACACTGAAAAATTACTGAATTACTAGATGAGCTAGCCCTTCTGCCATGTAAAGACTCAGTGAGAATATGGCCAACCACCAGGAAGAGAGCTCTCACCAGACACCGAATGCCAACACCTTGATCTTGGACTCCTCAGTCTCCAGAACTGCCTTTACATTGCCAGAGTCATCAACATGCCCAGCGAATTTTCCAGTCCTCTTTAAAGACAGAGGTGGGCTGTAATGAAAAGCTCTGTGGAGCTCCCAAGAAAGTTCCTTAATGGGGGCTGCCTCCACTGAGAAGACTTAGGGACGGTGGGACAAGGTGAACCTCTGCAGTGGGACAAGCACACACAGTGAGAACACCAAGGCGTCACTTATCAAAGCAGACACACGTCAACACCCTCAAACACACACTCCCTTTTCTGGCTGGACAGATTGCAAATTATTCCCATCTCCCAGAGAAAAAGCACATTTTGATCTAGTGGCCAGAAGTCAAAACCCAGCCATCCAACCAGTCAGCATGAGCTGTCACTACGTCAGGTGAAAAGAGCTGCATGGTTATTGGTTATACATCTGACTTCTTAAATTCACAGGACCACCAAACAAAGAAACAGAATATCTCTGTACAGATACCAGCACTGAACAATAAGGGAATAAAAATAAGAAAACAATTCCAGCCCCAACAGTATCTGAAAGAATGAAACACTTAGCAACATATCTAACCAAAAACACAAAGACAGTACCTAGTGAAATCCTGGGAGACTTTGTGTTTTAGGAAATTGAAAGCTTATTCTAAAATTTATTTGGAAATGCAAAGGACCGAGAAGAGCCAACATAATTTTGAGAAAGACGGAGAACTTCACTACCTGAAATTAAAACTTACCATAAAGTTACAGTACTCAAGATAGTGATACCAAAACATAAACAAGCATGTGTATCAATGGGACAGAACTGAACCCAGAAATAAAGTTCTACATTTGCAGTCGTGGTCAGTTTATTTTTGACCAAGGTCCCAAGATAATTCAGTGAGAAAAAGATTATCTTTTCAACAAATGTTGCTGGTCAACTAGCTGTTCACTTACCGAAAACCAAACCAAGCAAACAAAAAAACACAGACCCTTACCTACCCTCACAAACAAAAATTAATTCAAAGTGGATCAGAGAGACCTAACTGAAAGAACTATGAAACGTCTAAAACTTCCCCTAGCACAATCCATAAAATAACTGATGAACTGAACTTCATCAAAATAAAAGACCCTTAAGCTTCAAAAGATGCAATTATTTTCCTAGGGGATAACAGAACAAGTCACCACAAACTCGGTGGCTTACAATAGCGCATGTATTTATTACCTTACAGTTCCAGAAGCCAGAAGTCTAAGATCAAAGTGTCGGCAGGGACACATTCTTCCCGGAGGCTTTAGGGAGAACTGCCTACTCAAGGCCGCCTGCGTCACCTGCATCCCTGGCCCACGGCCCTTCATCTGTTCTTAGTGTATCGCTCCCACCTTGGGTTCACCGTCTTTTTCTTTTCTTTTCTTTTCTTTTTTTTTGGACTCTGACATTCTTCCCTCTCTAAGGATCTTTTTCCCCTCTAGTTTTATTGAAATATACTTGGCCTACACCACTGTGAGTTTAAGATGTACAGCATAATAGCTTGACTTACGTATATTATGAAATAATTACCACAGTAAGTTTAGTTAGCACCCCTCATCTCATATAAAATGGTGAGAACTCTTGGATTTTATTAACAGCTTTCATATGTACCAGACAGCAGCATTAGCTACAGGTGCCACACTGCACATCACACCCCTCATACTTACACCTGGAAATCTTTACCTTCTGCCTACCTTCCTCCAATTCCCCCTCCCACCACCTCCTGCCTCTGGTAACCACAAATCTGATCCCTCTTCCCATGAGTTTTTTTTTTTTTAGATTCTTCATATTAGGCAAAATCATATAGTACTTGTCTTTCTCTGTATGAATAAGGACCTCTTTGACTGTAGTGGACCCACCTGGTTAATCCAGGATAACCACCCTATTTCAAGACCCTTCACTTAATCTTATCTGCCAAATCCTTTTTACAATGTAGGGTGATATGTTCACAAATTCTAGGAATTAGGACATGGATATCTTTGGAGGGGGCCTTAATTTTGTCTATCACAGACAACATTAAGAAAAGACAAACCACAGTTTGCAATCTGTGTATCTGAGAAAGCACTTGTATTCAGATTACATAAAGAACCCTTAACCAGTGAGAGGACAGACAACTCGTTTTAAAAATGGGTCAAAAATTTGAACAGACACTTCACCAATGACTATATGCAAGTGGCTAATAAGCAGATGAAAAGATGCTAATTGTCATCAGTCATTAGGGAAACAAGAACCACATGAAATAGTACTTCATATCCATTAGAATGGCTATTAAAAAAGTAAGGGCAACGCCAGGTACCGGCAAGGACGCTGACACGCTGGAATCTTCATGCGTTGCTGGTGGGAATATAAAATGGTGCAGTCATTATGGAAACAACTGAGCAGTTTCTTACAGGTTAAACATAAACTTACCATAAGACTCATTACTTCCACTCCTAGGAATCTGCCCAAGATAAATAAAATTACATGTATACACAAATATACGCACATAAATGTTAACAGCAGCATTATTCATAATAGCCAAAAACTGGAAACAAGCTAAATATCCACCAACTAGTGAACGGATAAACAAAACGTGGTGTATCTGTTATAATTCAACAAGAAGAAGGAAGGAGCTACCAATGCTACAGAATGGATGCTCAAAAACATGCTAAAGAAGATACAGAAGGACCTATTTTATGAATTCATTTACAAAACGTCTAGAATATTCACAGAGGCGTGTAAATCAGATCAAATGCCCCCTAGTGCTGGGTGAGAGGATGAGAATTAACTGCAAATGGGCGCAAGGAAACTTTTGGGGGGTGTGGAACTGCTTTAAAACTGCATTGCAGGAATGACTGCACAATCTATTTATTTACTAAAAATCATTAAATTACACACTTACAAGGTGCTAAGTTTTATGAGATGTAAATTATACCCCAAGAAAGGTATTCAAAAGGACTGTACGGTTGCAATAGTTGGGTGTAACACTCTGTGAGCATCAACTGCATCAAGTTGGTTGATAGTGTTGTTTTGGTAAATTTACGATTATTTAAGAAGGGTATTTTGTGTTTAAAATTTTATGTATGATGTACTGTTGTTACGTAAGAGTGTCCATTTTAAGGAGACAGATGACAAAGTATTTAGATGTGAAGTGTCAGGATGATTGCAACAGTGTGTGTGTTTGTGTGTGTGTGTAAAAGAGCACAGATATGGCCAAATTGTTATAATTGTTTAATTTGGGTGAAAAGTATACCTGTGTCAATTTTACTTTCAAGTTTTCTGAAGGCTTAAAATTTTTAAAAATAAAAAGTTGGAAAAAGAAACACACAAAAAAAGGCTATTTTTAAATCTCCAACTATTAGCTCTGATTCTTCTATTTTCCCTTCATTGTGCCAGTTGCTGCTTTGTAAACTGTAACGCTCTATTTTTAGGTATATGAGTATTTATTGTTATGTCTTCCTGGTGAACTGCTCGCTTTCCACTGTGCAACAGTCCTCTTTGCATCTTGTACTGCGTCTTGTTGTCTACCTTGTCTGATGCCAATACAGCTTTGTTCACTTTCTTATGCTTGATGTTTCCAGTGCGTATTTTTTCATAATTTTTAAAACTATCCTTGTTTTTATACTTAAATTTGTCTCTTGTGGACAACATACAGCTGTAGCTTCCTGTTTTTTTCATCCAGTCTGACAAACTCTATCTTTTAATGTGGGCATTTGGTCCATTTACATTTATTGTAATCACTGATGAGTGGCTTTAAACCTAACATTTTGCTACTTGTTGTCTATTCATTCCTCTGATTTTTATCTTTTTCTGTTGATTTTTCCTTCCTTTTGTTTTTTTTTAACATTTTTTAACGAATTTCATTTTATGTCCTCTATTAAAGTCTTATCTCTACCTCTTTTCATTTTTGTAATGGTTGTTCTAGGGCGAAGAATATGAATCTCTGATGAGTCTACATGGGGTCAATAATGTAACTGCTCTTCAAATCTGACATTACAAACTTTTTCCCCACTTGTACTCACATCACACCTAACACTATTCATTTCCTTCTTTCCACATTCTGCTTCCTACTTCAAAAACATAGTAACTATACAACAGTATAATTCCATTTGCCTGGCCTTGTCTTCTGTGCAGTTGTTGTTATAAAGAAAATTACAAGGGAAAAACAGAGTGTTTTATGTTTCCCCAGCTATTTACTGCTTCCAGTGTTCCTTCCTTTCCACAGATGCAGCTTTTACCTGCCATGACCTCCCATTGCCTGAATGGCATCTGGTTTGCAGTTCTGGGGGCAGCACATCCTCCCAGCTCTCAGGCGTCTCATTGTGCCTCTGTTTCACCTTCATGCATGAAGGATACCTTCACTGAGTATGAGTGGACAGTTTTGGTTTTTTCCTTTTAGCACTTTTAAAATGTCTTTCCATCATCTTCCAGCCTTTACTGTATCTTCACATAAGTATGTATACTTCATACGATTGTTCTCCTGTAGGCAACGTGTCTGTTTTCCTTTGATTACTTTCAAGGTTTCCTCTTAATCTTCGGATTTCAGCACTTGGACTGTTATGAACTTAGGGATGGTTCTTTCTGTACTTCATTTGTATGGGATTCACCAAACTGGTATTTGTGAGGTGGAGTCTTACATCAATCTGAGAAGTTTTTGACCCTTATTTCTGTAAATAGTTTTTCTTCCCTTTTCTCACTCTCTTTTCCTTCTTGGATTCCAATTACAAGTATGTTGACATATCACAGATGCTGGAGGTTCTGTTAAGTTTTCTTTAATCTTTGGTCTCCCTGTTCTTCAGTTTAATTAATTTCTTCTGATCACTCTTCAAGTTCACAGACTCTTTTATTCCACTTCTCCAATTTGATTTTAAACTGATCCAGTGAATCAATCCAGAGAATTTCATTTTTTTATTATATTTTTTCATTTCTGTAGTTTCTATTGTTAAAAAATTTTTTTTCCTTTCTCTGCTCAGTTCAAGTATTAAGACTACATTTTTATTTAGTTCTTTGACATATTTTCATTTGATTCCATGAATGAGGTCCACAGTGTACAAACAGTCGTCTGATTTGTGCAGTTTTATAGTTATTTATGGTGTATGGGTTAGTCTGGTTATCAGTTATTTCTTTATGGCTGGAAGCAAAAGTGCTGACATATTCTTCTATTTTATATGTGAAAAACTACAGCAAAGTTTCCCCTATAAAAGAATAGCACTGCAATAATCCTAATTGTGTCTTTCCCAGAAACCATGATGCTAATCAGCAACCAGTCACTTCATAAAGAGAATATAAACTTCAGGAATATTCTCTGAAGAGAACTGGACACGAGATGAGTTCTAACAAATGTTATCAGCAACCAAGGAAAACAGAATGAGAGAAAAGGAAGCTAAGCCAAGATTTTGTTCATGCAAGCACAGTCACAAGTATGTAGACCACTGCTAAGCACAAAATGGGCTGAGTAAAAGTGCTTATGATGGTGTTGGCATTTATGACCGTACAAACCTACCCCGTGTGGTACTGTCACTAGGACTCCCGAATGACAGCTTACAAAATGTATTATACGGTGTGCATGAAAATAGTCAAATGCAGATGTTTCACTGAAAACGTTTCCAATAATGTTCTTCTATATTTTGCAAAGACATTTGTACAAAGTTTGTTCTCCTGAATGTTTTGTCTTTCATCATGCATGACACAGTCACATCGCTGAGGATGAACACGTGCGGAAAAAACACATTGCACCTTGTACTTTAGATGCAGCACTTCCTATAGGAAGTGGCTCAGAAGAATGTCCACCTCCCTGAATATTGTTTAGTTCCAAAGATTTGGTTAGAATATTTTAAGTGGCTTTGTTTTCCTTGTTAAGTCCATTCTACTTGTTATACAAAATACATACAAAATTAAAATTTTCACATTATAAATTTTGGCAAATTATAACCATAAACTAAACAAATAGGATTAAGCATATTAATTATGCTGATTTTAAAACAGTCCAAATTACATTTTGTGGCTCAGTATAAAGAAAGGAAAGAGAGTAAGGAAATTGGCAAAAGGACTCTCTTTCTTATTAGATTATTATATTCTTGAGATGAAGAACATTTGTTGTATTATGTACTAATAAAAAACAAAACAACTAAGCTTTGTACTATTTAAGTTCTGTCTTACAAAGCTCAGGCCTTTCCCTTTTAATGCTTGTAAGGTTGAAGACTTAGGGGTTGTCTGAAGCAGTGCTGAATATACTTGACCACATTCCGAGTTGAAGTGTGTGCTTCTATTGCTCTCACTGGCTCGCAAATACTCAGGTCTAAACTTCAAAAGACTCCAAGAAGTGTCATATATTCAACTATTCTTACTGCACCTTAGGTTTCTCTTGTGAACAAAAGTGGTGTGCCAGGTAACTTAGGTCTGCAGAAAAGACAGAGTGGCAACAACAACATGAACAATGTTGGAACCAGAATAACACACAAAACCCATCAAGTTAATTAGGCTCAATCCTTCGTATTTCTCATAGATACCTGAACAATTTAACTGTGGGCTTCACTTCAGTTTTGAAGATCATATAGGTTATAATTATTTGGGCAGAGTTAAGCAGAGATCTTAGGTAGCTGTATAAAATTCAAAATTAAACAAAAAGCAGAAATCTAAATGAGATATTACCTTCAATCATTTAGATCAGAGTTTGGCAGGTCTGTGGACCAAACACTCTGCCTGTTTTTGTGAATAAAGTTTTACTGGCACACTGCCACGCCTTTAACTGACGTGCTACCATGGCCGCTCTTATACCACAGTGGCAGAGCCAGCAGCTGTGACACCTCAAAAAACCACCTGCACTTTACAGGGAAAATTGTTTACCCCAGATTTGGGTAACTGTCTACACTTTCCAATTCATTCAGCTTATTAATACAACATTACAACTTACTGACATTTTTAAGACTTGAGAATATGAATGTATCAGTCAGTCTAAGCAGAAGAGAAGTCCAACTTCAGTTAGTACAACGGATGTACAAACTCTTCTCTTGCTATGTGAAAAATAAGATAAAATTTTACAGGATTTTAAAAGTCTGTATCGTATTTCTAAGTCTAAAGAAAAGTTTAAAACACATATATATAGACATATACATAAATGATGTAAATTTTCTGTCCAAATTTAATTCAGAGCATTTATGTTTCTGGACTTCTGGTTCTCAAAATCTGTACTACAGCACCACGATTTTGAAAGCTAAGAAGACTGCTGTTGCTGGCAGTGGCTTAATTCTAAGGCAGGCTGGTCACGTCACTTCATGAAGCAGACAGGCCTGCTGCTCACCTGGGGGTGTGTAGGCATCCATCGAGGTCTGCACCACCAAGGACCTGCGTTTGGAAGGCATAGGCACTGCCATCTTCCTCTCTTTGTGTTTAGCAAGCGCAGCCTGAACAGCTTCTGTGTGGACATCTGAAACAAAGAGCGAGCTCAATCACACCACTGCTCAGGGACACCCTGAAGGCCCCAAGCTCTTGTACTTTCCTTCTGGCCCTGTGAGACAGTTTGCCTCCCAACAGGAGCTGTCGCCAGTGGACGGGCAGAGAAGGGAGGAAAGTGAGTGCAAACCTGCTAGTTTGAAAGCTTCAGGAAAAAGGCATTTGAATTCATTTGCAGACTATAACTATTCAGTTATTACCCTAGAATCTGTATAAATAATCAAACACTGGATGTAAATTGCTGTGAATTTTTCGTTTCTTAGAGTGAATGGACCTCGATCTTCAAATATTTCTTCACAGGCCACATGTTTAAGCTTCATAATTCATTTCAAAGTTCTATCAAGGGAAGTTATGTATACCCACTGGTTGTTAGGTCATGATTTAAGCTAACACTTTCCAAGCATCAGTTATGGGGTAGTCGCCGTTTTAAGCACCCTGTACACATAAACCTGTTACACTAACTCCACTAACGTTTAATACCCACTTTGTGAGGTAGAGCCCTCAGGCTGCAGACTCAGGTAGACAAGGTACTGTGTCTCTCGCAGCTTCCTCTCTAACTGGTTGAAGACAGACAACAGACAACCAAATGGGGCAGGAATGACAATAGGACAAAAAGACTGAGTGGCTCCTTGACTGTGAAGCTAGGGAAGAGCTCCACAGGGTAAACTAACTCTGGAAGCAAACGCGATTTCTGTACTTATGCCTCATCTGTAGTGCGTAGCAGAGTGCTCAGTATACAAAACTATTCACACATTTGCTGAATGAATGAATACTAGGATACAAGGCCCTATTCTCAGACACTGATCACTGCTATGAATCAGACTTTAAACTGTCACCAGCATAAAGTCAGCTTCAAGGATGGGTTCAGAAGGTGAAGTTTCTAGTTCATACTTTCTCTCAATTCTTTATTTAAAAAATTACATTTTTCAATTCTCATAGGAATGGTTCTCAAACTCTTTGACCCAAAGAACACCTTAAACTCAAAAACTGCTGAAAACCTTCACAAGTTTCACTTATGGGATTAATACTCTGATATTTACTGCACTAGAAAGGAAACTGTAAAACTTTTTTAAACACAAGACTTCACAATCACAGATTCCACTGGCTGTCAGAATGATAACATCATCACGTGTCAGGCAGCCTCTGGAAGAACCCACTGTTCATTCACAAACGAATGAGAATGAAAAAGGCAAGTAACGTGTGAGTGTTACTCTGAAAATGGTCTGACCTCATAGACATACCAGAAAGGGTCTTGAATCCCCCACAGGTCCCTCAACTCTCTTGAGCTCACTGTCCCAGGGAAGACAGTCTCCCTGAGATGAGCACAGGCGAGACCAGGATGCCTGAGCTGAGAGGCAGGTGCTCCTGTCCAGGCACAACACAAAGTATGAGATGTAGGTTTTCAAACTGTTCCTAACCTCAACCAAACAAAGCAATCACTTAAAACACAGGAAATCATATGTCGCATTTTAGTTTTAATAGTCTTTCTTGTCATAGTCAGTCTTAGCTGGAATAGAAACAACACGAGTCTCAACGTTTTCTTTTCTAAGGTTTTTGCTCGAGAGGAGAAGGTGTTAAAAATAGTTAGAATTTTTTAAAGCTCAAACTAGACTTTATCAAGTAAAAGTAATAAAGTGCCTAATACAGAGTTTGACATTTTCGAGGTACTCAGTAAATGCCTGTTCATTTATTCATTCACGTTCCAAATCAAATTTAAGTTTCCAAATTAAGTTATTTAAAAGGAAGAGAGGTGCACACTACTCTGAAGAATTCTCGTGCAAGGTCATTACAATGTAAAGCCAGGGTTTTAGAAATGAAATGAAAACATATAGCCATGAGATATTAAATTTGAGGCTGTATCGTTGACAAGACTATTAATTAGGTCAATTATCTGAAAGATAATAGAATCACTTCTTGGCTGATACAATTTGGTCACTGAAGCAACTACGTAATTCCACTGGTCAAAGAATCTTAGAAAGCAAATCTCCCAAGGGCCACAAAAGTTCTTCTCTTGAATGTCTTAAATCTTCCATGGTGGCTTGGGAGAAAAAAACCCCAGAAAATCCTGAAACACGTACACCAGCACAGACCAAAACAAGCTTTTAAGATTTAATACATTTTAAAAAATGACACACGAGCATCAACACTAAGAGAAAGCGACTTAACAGTACGTCAGTGAAATGTCTAAAAGAAGAAAACTGACTAGAATATCTTAAACACAGGAAACAGCAGGTAAACACAGTGAGCAAGGTACCGAATGAGCCCCAGCAACGTCCCACAGACCCCCCCTTCTGGGAGGCCGCCGGGCTACACGAGGGGCGGTGTTCTGATTCGGCTCAGAAAATGAGAAGCCAGTCGAGCTTTCACAAGCATATGAAGGATCTTCTGAATATGCTTGCTCCTTATGTAAATTAACCCGGCATCATTTATTCAAAGTCAAGAAGCATAAATTTTAAAAAATTACCACAGTATATACAGAATAATATTTTTCACATCTTACATGACACTTCAAGGAACGTCTACACAATTTCTCAGAGTATTCTCTGTACGGTAAGTGAACAGCTGAGGCCAGTTTCACCACCTTTAACCTTCAGGCGGAAACCTTAATTCTCTAAACAGAGGCAGACCCAGAGACCATCGTCTGCAGAGCGATACAAGCTAGACGTCAGGAGTCACCCCAATCCCCTCTCCCACACCCCCGCCCTCATGTCCTAGAGCTATTCTGTACCATCTCAAGAGTCACTGGCACTGACTCAGCTCCTAAACATGTATCGATCTCAGGTTTTCAGGTCCTTCCAACTCCTCCATTTCTACTCCATTCTCCTCAATGCTACCAAAGTAATCTCCACATGGTGCCCTATCATCTTCAGGATAAAGCCCAAATGCCAAGCACAGCATATAAAAGACCTTAAAATCTGGCCCCTCCTACCTAATTTCTTGCTTTTCCCCAGATGTGCCCTCCTCCCTCATCAGCCTCCTTTCATTCAAAAGCCATTAACGGGGCAGTATTTTAGATGCCTGGCATACACAAATGAACAAAACAAAGATCCTTGTCTCTGTGGGCCTGACATTCTTATGGTAGGTAGTACACATGAAGGCAGACAAATGACGGGAGGTGGATGGACAGACAGAGTGGAGAGAGACAGACGACTGGTAGATGACAGACAGATAACAGGTGACTGACAGACAAATCGGGGGATAATGACACTCATGAGAAGCTAAGTGACTCCAACGTAGGGCCTGAGGTGGGCCAGACACGACAGGTCCAGTCCCCTGCTCAGAGGGCTGTGCTGGCCGTGTCTCTGCTGACCGGTGATGGTCAGTCCCCTGAAGTCACCCTCCACTCTGCTCCACAGCCACCCGACTCAGTGCCTCTGCCCACGTCTCCTCCGCCCACGAAGGGGCGGCACAGGCAAGGGGATCCGTGCCTGGGCACAGAGAGCTCCACCTCCGCCTGCACGCTGGCGGCCTCTCTCAAGGTTTGTACTCGGAAAGAAAAACACCTGTCTGACCTATTTCCTAAAAGGACGAGGAGGATTTGGAGAAGACAGCACACCTTACCAAGGATCACACAGACTAGAAGGGCCTATCGTCCCCTACCCTCATTGTCAGGAAAGATATCTAACGTAGAAAACAGATGGTACCATGATTTAATTTACATCTAATTAAAAATTAACACTGAAAGTTACAGGTCAGAAATGAATACAAGACATAATCTTCTATGAAGTAAGAAGTCAGATTACAGAGCTAGACAAAGCTAGATTTGCATCCTGTTTGATGAGTTAATTATCATTAACAATCACATACTTCACTGAACTTCAATTTTCTCATTTACAACACGGAAATAAAAACACCTGACTAGTTTCTGTGAGAACTGAAGATACGGATGACAGTAAACATGCATCTACCTGTGTGTCTAAATGCATGTCTACATACATGTCTGTGTGTGTCTACTGTGTCTACGTGTGTGCTGCCTGTGTGTGTCCCAGTGTGTGCACGTGTGTGTGATATGGAAGCATTCCCCAGCACGTTTACAGCATGTGTGTGCGCCTCTACTCTCCTAATGATTTGAAAGGGGCCTGCGAGACATTTGAATAAGATGGGGTCTTGTAATGTGCTAGGTGTTAAAATACCTCTGAAGAAAACGGAAGGTGGATTTGGGAACCAACTCCTGCCTTCATTCCACCCTCACATGCTGTCCCAGGCACCAGGCCTCCTGGGAGGGCCAAGAAGGTAGAAGGAGCAGCAGCGAGGCTGCTCTGGGCCTCTTCCTAGCGTCTCGAGTCCATTCTCTTGCTTCAGCAGATAAAGATTCCCGACGCCATGGACATCTGTCTTGCCCCTTCTTCCCTCCCAGAAAGGAGAGCAGGGCCATGAAGTCAGGCACACACCTCCTTGGTGGAGACCGTGGTGGTGTATCTTGGAAGCATCCATTAATGGAAAGATCCACAAAACACGGTACTGAGAGGTTTAAAGGGCTGACCCATCCAGCCCTGGTGAGAGCTGACTGAGCCATTTCACCTCCTGTAGCCTCAGCTTCCTCTTCTGCAACATGAAACTGTCAGAAGCACCTCACCTTTCTGTTATAAAAACTACGTGAGATAAGGTCCTTGCAAGTGCTTTGCAAAATGTGAAGTGACACAGAAATGCTATGCTTTGGATTGTCATCGTCCGCAATCCACACATGCCCTGAACTGCTGCATGCCAGCAACATTTACCGCGATCTTCTCTTAAAGATTGTAGTAGGGGGGCAGAAAAAAGCAACTTTAATCTAGATGCTGGGAAAAAAAATACCTCAGACAGCAGTAACACAATACAAGTTTTCTGATGCCAAATTAGTGAAAGAAATTTAAGCCAGGTGATGACTGCAATAAAGCGGAACAGCAAGACAGCATTCTTACTCACATCATAAAACGCAAAGGAAATAAACAGAGAACATACAAAATATTAAGGATTTTATTTCTTTTTTGAAAATTGCACTTTAAAACCAGAAATCACTGAGATTAAAAGAAAGGGAAAAATTACTAGCAACCAAGTTTATACAAAGTAAATCCAAACTTTTCAAGTGACACCTAAAAAATGAGCAAAATTTTGCTTATAAGAGACTTATTTCAAAATTGTAGAATAGATAAACAAGATTACACTGTATAGCACAGGGAAATATACACAAAATGTTATGATAAATCACAGAGAAAAAAATGTGACAATGAGTGTGTATATGTCCATGAATGACTGAAAAATTGTGCTGAACACTGGAATTTGACACAACATTGTAAAATGATTATAAATCAATAAAAAATGTTAAAAAAAAGAGACTTGTACTGTTTAAATTACTGTGAAATTCTAAATAATGGACATCACTATCTTTAAAAATATTTTAAAAAGTCACGGATTTACTGAATTTTCCTGTACTCTAGAGGGTGTATTTCTGTCTGAGGTAAGGTGTCATCTGTCAATCACACCACCACCAAGACATCCAAATTCACTGCACTGTGATCACACAGCTTCCGCAGATGTGCACCCACTCATCCACTCCACCAGTACCACGTCACAGACCAGCGTCAGTGGCTTCCCACCCACATCTGGCGCCTTACCCGACCGGTAGCGCTCATCTCGTGACCCTGAGGACCGTCGGCGGTGATAGCGAGAGGAAGAGGCAGGAGTGACAGGAGCCCGGCGCTCTGGAGGCAAAGCCTGATCCACCCCTGGGTGAAGGGAAACAGCAAAGTCAGGTGAGGTTCACTGGCAGCAGGAGTCAATTCACTTCGCGAAGCCAATCACTCGGCAGAAGAAAGGCCTGACCCGCTGCTTTCCCACAGCCAAGCTGGAGCCTGCCTGGGAGCGGGCACGGAGGCTGCACAGCAGGGATGCCGGACAGGAAGGCAGAGAAGCGTGCAGGGCAGGCCGTGGCTCACGCCCAGACACCACAGCCTTTAGAGACCCAGTGCGGGCTCCTTCATGCCCCAAATGTCTGTTACGTCATATGAGGACATGCAGAGTCAGCCACAAGCAACAAGTTTTTAAAATTACATTTATCATTAAAGGTACTGTAAAATATGTCGCATAGGATACTTTGACGATATAACTCAGGTAACCAGGATTGAGCATGAACTTCCATCTTTTTTCATTCAAAATGTCAAACTCTGGACTCTTACTTCATTTGATGCTAAGTTATCAAACAAATTATATTTCGATATGGTTTTGAAGAATTACCAAAACTGTTAACACAGTCAGATAAAAATGATTCAGTGGTGTCGGTCAAAAGCTGACAGAACGCCGGAGAGCGTGATACTAACGCAGAACCAGGGCAGCCAAGAGCACCTGTAGACACAACAGGGGACTATGGGAAAGATTTCATCACTATAGTGTAGAAATCTAGTAATTCTGAGCAATGAGCATGAAACATTAACTGTTGCTTTATCCGAAAAGGGCCGATGGTGCTGGATAGAAAGTAAACCAGAGATAGCAGTTTAAACAGAAAACCGTCCAGTCCCCGGTTTTCCAGGACGCTCTGTGGGAGTCGGCCGCTCACCCCTGAGACGTGCTCCTCCTCCTATGCTGGTGGCTTCTGCACCTCACTTACCGATGGAATGCCTGTGGGCCCCACTTAGCAGGTTAGCTATGTTGGAACTGCACCAAAGACACCCACCCTGCAGCCTTATGTTGGGTTCCATGAGTTCTTCATCTAGCAAGCATGTTAACATTGTTCATGGTTTTTGTCACTGAACTGTTTACAGCGCCAAGCCTCCTCGTTATGTCTACAAATGATCTTTTAAAAAATTACTCTGTATTGTTATCAAATAGATGCACAAAGTTTATGAGATTTGAGTACTGGCAAGTCTTACAATGAAAATACTAGTTACATGGTATTTGCATGTATATTTATAAACTGGACCTTAGAATTCTAAGAAAAATTACTTGTAAACTTAAACATTTTTTAATTTGTATAAACACATTTATTTGAAATCTGTGTTTGTTGCCTTCCATGTCAGTTACTATTGCTGAGAAGTTAAATTATTAAATGTCATCCTGATGCTATAATCTTTATATAAAGTCTGTTTTTTTTCTTTTCTCCTCTGTCAACTTTTACAACTTTTTCTTTGTTCCCACTGAAGGAGCTGCAAGTATCTCTTCCTACGGCAGAGGCATCACTAGCTCTACGTTCCAGTAGGCCCTTTTTCACCCGGGCTATTCCATTTGCTCAAAGGGCCCTCCAGTCCTGTCTTATGACTAAACACAGGGTCATCGCTGGGGCTGGAGCTGTTCTCAGCCTCCAGCGTGTGTGCTCTGATTTACTGCCCTGGGGCACAGTACTGCCCACTGTCCTGGCCCCGGAAGCTCTTCATTCCATTTCTACAGAGAGCAAACACGGGTCAAGGGGACGATGTGCCTCACCATTTCCTAGAGGCCGCACCCACCCCTGTGGTTTCGTCAGCACTGTCTTCTGTCACCTTTCTCTCCTTGGCTCAGTGAGGTGCCTCTAATCATCCACCTCACAACATAGCTACACTTCACTGTTTCTCCCGTTCTCCTGTCCTGGGGATTCATACTTCCTCCATCTGCTGACATCGCAGTGCAGCTCTGGGAAGAAGCAGAGCTAAACTAAGCACACACTTTCGAGCTGCCGTGGGTAAACAGTGCCTGTACATACAGACACTCGCGTTTATCTTTCAATCTCAATCCTGTTACCCATCCCTTTTTTTCAAATATGCTTCCTGGAATTAATCTCAGCCTTAACCCCTTCCAGGCCCCTGGGTGGCCGCGTACTTCCTCTGGGAAGCGTAGTCACAGCACTCACATACGGCCCAGCGACACGGAGCTGCAGGCAGTGCCCACCTGTTACAGACCCCTCACTCCTTTCCCCAGAAAACTGTTTACACACAAACATTGTGCACATTTACTCTCACAGGCTGAAAGACAGACTTTACAACCCAAGTTTTCAATAGTTTTAAAAGGAATGAATCAATTCAATAAAAGGAGAATAGCTTCAAACAACAGAACATTACAAGAGACTAAAATACAAGTGTGCATATTTCAATCATTAGTTTCTATCTAACGTCACTGTGAATGAAATTTGAGGTAGCTTAAAGGTATGTTCCAGTAACAAAAAGCCATCAATAAAATATGCAACTGCAAGTTAGCATGACCTGGTACCACAGGAGAAGCCAGGGTAGTGGCCAAGGCGTCCTGCTCGTGACCCACAGGCCCACTGGAAGCACAGCCTGCTGCTGCTGGAACGGGCTCCTTCTTGGTGCGGATAATCACAGGCAGTTAGAGAAACACACAGCGACACTCAGTGCTGGCACTGCTGAGGTCCCACGTCTGCAGGACCGAAAACCAGCTCTCACAAAAGCCAGAAGACAGCCAGTGTCCAGACGGAGCATGTGGGCGGGTTCACAGCAGTCAGCAGGAAGGTGGGTAAAGGTCCAGAGACATTCAAAGCAGGAAACAAAGATGAACTCTCCTTAGGCAAGAACAGGACAGAGATCAAGACTGGATCTCTTCCCCAACATTTATTAAGCACCACTAGCTTCAGATCCACGTGAACTGAGGGGAAATGCACTGGGGACACTGCCACCCTCTGGAGCTGGAGATGGAGCCATCACCATCTGAGACCCTGGGCCTCAGCTTCCCATCTTCGGGCAGGACTGGTAAGATCAGCCAACGCTTTAGAGCACTGGTATAAGCACTTTATTCCCATTAATTAGCATAACCATATGAGACAGAGTTCTGCTGTCCCACTGAGAGAAAACACAGGCCCAGGACTGGGGCTTGCACTCAAGCTGTCCGAGTCGCTCTCGGCAGTGCCCTTCCACCTGTGATGGGCGACCTCTCCTGGTGCCCCCAGGCACCCTGCTGTCACTCGGAGCCCAAACAGAGGCCAGCCCTTCAGGCAAAGGCCCTGTGTGGATTACTGCTGCACTCTGGGTACAGCGATCACCTGTCACACGGACAAAATCCAGCTGGTACTCTGAATCCATGAGGAGGTCTTTCTGTGACCTCATCACGAAACTGCTCTTCAACAGCAATCTTACAAGCAGAGACGGAAACTGGGACAATTCCAGGCTGCTCCTGGGAACAAACTCAGATCAGCTGCAAGCTGCTGAGGCCTTTAACAGGACGGTGTGTGCATCAATCCCTGCTTAGGACACAGCACGTGAAACGCCCAGATCGGGCAAAGACTGGCTGTCTCCCCTGGGCCAAAAGGCTCGTGGGAGGGGTTCAGGAGGTACTGCCGAGACAGTAAGTGAAAACCTCAAGGCTCGTGCAGAGGGCTGTAACACGTCCATTTATAAACGACACTCCTGCTGACTTTCTGTTTCTGCTAGAACTGCAACGGGACTGTAAACAGAACCCTTCACCAGGGGAAGGAGACCGGAGACGTGCACGAGGAAAAGAGGAAACAAAAGGGGACTAGAGCAGAGAGTGAAACACCTCGTCCGCCGCCGGGTGCACCCTCCAGGGACTCCACTCTTCTGCAAGGGGCACCCACGCCCCACATCCCTGGACACCTTCACCCCCGTGACTCCTCTCTTCCCCACCCGACACTTTGTCCTCAAGGTTAGAGGAGCCACCAGGCTGCACGCTCAGCCTGCCCAGGCCCCTGCCCACCACCGGGGCCATCACAACTCCCGAAGTTCAGGTTCTCTTCAGGCTGAGCAGGGCTCTGACTGGTTCACGTCTGCATCCTGTGGACCACAGAACAAAGCCCTGACTCCCTCACCTGGTCCTCAGCCTCCCTCATCACACCCACCTTCTCCAGCCCCCTTCCACTCGTGCCCCCAGGTTTCAGGCAGACACAGTCACTGTTCCCAGGTCTTGGCCCTATCCCATCACTACTCACTCCTCCAAATGCCTTTTCCCCTCCAGATGTGAAAACTTCCTTTAAGCTCAAGGGGGAGAAAGCAGAGAAATAAGCCATTTTTATTAGAACTTCAAATAATTACTTTCAACACATTTCAGAAAGGGTCCCCCAAACTAACGTAATACTTGTAAATCAACTATACTTCAATAAGAAAAGAAAGGTTCCCCAAAGAGAATTCCTAACAAGATGTTTCTGGCACCTACACAATCCATCAGTTTCAGATTATGAAGTAAACGCAGTCATTTCATTAACGCTATGGTAAACCAGACACTAGAAATCACAATAATCCTCCTACGTTAATCTAAGAACAAGGTCCACGGGTGCCAGTCTACCACTCTGACACAGTAGTGTGCTACACGCCAGGAGACCTGCAGTGCAGGAAACATGGTTTACTCAGAACGTTAAATATTCTGGAAAAAGTAAGAATATCTCAATTCAGACAGTAAGAGAAATACACTGAAAAACTTTGGCTTTCAACATATTTTTGAAAGAAATCATAAAGGATATGTAAAAGATACCTTGAATAAAAATGCATGTGACAGTTAAAACCAAAAGATCTTGGTCCAAATTCTGGTATTATTCTCAGTAATTGTGGAGCTGGACAAATCACTCAGCCTCTGAACCTCGCTCCCACATCTCTGGGGTGTGGGTGTGGACACGGTACTGCACGAGGGGCTCTGCTCCAAGGACCTCACTCTAGGTCAAGTCTGTCTGTCTGTCCCTGTGCACAGCAGTCTGTGGATCTCACGTCAGTGAGAACAAGCATCGGGTAGTTCGTGAACCTGTCGAGGCTGTTTCCATATTTCAAGTTCGTACAAAAACAATTTCTGAATTGTCCCCTTCTCTTCTAGTACCTGATTACACTCTCTCACACAGCAGCTCTTACTTCTAAAATAAGTGCAATCAAGGATTTTGCCAGAAAATAAACAGTACCACTGTGTATGGATAAGAAACTTGCTACATTCGTTTTGCACTGACGCAGATGAGAACAGCACAAAACCGACAGGCATTCCACCAGCAGCACGGTACCATCGACTTAGGTCCATGCTAGCCTGCCTCAGCCTCCGCTAGCATAAAGCCTTGCCATAAATCAGTATAAATCTGCTAGCCGTTTTCCTCTTCATGTCTGACTTTTTTCAGGTACTCACGCCTGGAAAAGTGTTGATGAGCTGGAGCTTCAGGGTTTCATGGGAGCCCCATATGCCGCTGCATTTGTGTCTGATTCCCACATCCCAGCCACCAGGCTTCGTTCACCAGGTAACGTAAGTTTACAGGCAATGGGAGTACATGTAGGATTGAGGCTTCAAATGTCTGCATCTTTCTCACACTTCCCACAAAAACCTGTATGAGCCAGTCCCAAGCAGACACCACTCCCGCTGTCCAGGTGGACACTCAGCAATCCCACGCCCAGCTCTGCCAGCTGCAGGAGCGGCTCAGCTGTTCCCAGTTAACTACTGCTGCCTGGGGAGGGACGCCTGATTGGTTCAAGGACACTGAAAGGAACAAGACACTCATGCATCAAACCAGGAGCTGTGACTGACAAAATAAAAGACTTCTTAGACACCTGAGAGCAGCAAGTTGTGTATCAGGATCGTGACCACGGCTGATGAAAGTGCATTTCCCATAGCAACTCAGTCTGGAAAGGACTCATGCAGACACAGGGCACCCTGATTTAAGTACTCGTATTTCTCTTCTTCCGGCATTTAACCCTGCGCCTCACAGCCCACCCATGACGAACAGATGGCACGGCATGGCTCCTGACCTGAGGAAGTCCCCTGGGACCAGCTCTGTGTCCCTACTGCCCCAGTCAGGGTGGGCATCATGCTTTTGTGCCCAGGGAAGGGAGGCTGCACTCTGGGAGATCAAAACTCCAGGGCAGGATACAAACACGAACCAAACTGTGCCCCTGGCACCAGAGAAGCAGTGCTTAATATGCAGAACCAGAGGCAACAAACCACAGCAGTGCCAGCAAGCTTCATTTTCTGAGGAATATAGAACACAGTGGCCTTGGACTCAGGTTTATGTCCTTAAATATAAAACAGTTCATCTTGCATGAGACCGAAAGTGCAAAATTCACAAGCTATACTCTGCCAACTCCCCCATAACCCTCAAACAGGAGAGTCTGCACCCAGGTTGCAGATACAGCTCTCTCCATGCGGGCCATTCCCAGGAACAGAACTACATCAGGACAGTGTTTCCTCATTTACAGCAATAAATACCAGGGTTTTCAAGCTGAACTCCCAAATTAGTAATAAAATAAAACTCAACTGACTGGAATATGCTGAGGTCCAAAATCACATTATCCTTTGACTTTTCAGATATGGAAAAATGATCAGCACTTACATGTTACCACTGCATTTTATCAAAATCAGAAATCAAAATAAAACTGATCACATTGTACAACACATTGTACAACGCAGGGAATATACAGCCAATATTTTGCAATAACTGTAAATGGAAAGTAATCTTCAAAAATTGTATAAAAATGTTTTTAAATTAAAAAAAAAAGTTGTGATCACAGACAGAAGATGCCCGAGGCAGTAAAAGGTCTGTTTGCCTGAATGCGCAAGGCAGACCTGAGCACCACACAGCCCCTCTGCATGTACCCTCCGCTGGACTGGCTCTAGGAAAGATCCCCCGCTCTCTCAGAGTGAACATGGCACCTGGATGGACACACTGGCCTCTGCACACATGGGGCCTGTGGGAGGATGTGAGTGGGCAGGTAATTCGGGAGAGCTGCCAGATGGCCCCCCACCACAGGCACTGGCGTAGGTGGCCTACACTCCAGCCACTGGTCTGTACGTGCAGACCATTCCCAGTTCATCCCTCAGTTAATGTCTGGGAGTTGTCACTTGCTGTGGAAAGGACACTGGGGCTCCGACTGCGGGTCAGGGTAGGGCAGAGATATCAAATATTCCACAGCTCCATACACCTGCAACTGTGCATTTCAGAAGTAGGATGCCATAAGACCAGGACAGGAGGGCCTGTCCTAACCCCAGGGATCAGGGAAGGAACCCCTGGGGAAGTGACACTTGCACCGAGCTTTAGCCAATCCACGGGTACAGGCGGAGGGGCAAGCACATGCAGAATGCCTTGTGTGCAAACAGCGTGAACATCAGATAAAGGCTGGAGGAGCCGAAGAGAGGCCAGGCTGCTGCGTGTGCGGCCCTTCTGATGCAGATGGGTCTACGCTCCCGGCGAGGCCACCTGCCATCTCCAGCCAGAGCAAATGGGGACAACAGACGTGCCCTAACCAGGAGAGGCTCCTTCTCTGAGGAGGCTGTTCCCCTGGATCCCACAGCCGATTCCCAGAGAGTAGGAAGGAAACAGAGACTGCCCTCTGGTCACCATAGCCAAATTCACCAAGATTTTCACAATGACTCCATCCCTGTAAATCCCTTTAACTGAGCACAAGCCACCTGCTGCTGGGGGAGAGCCGAGCTGGACTTGGAGAAGACTGGGTCTACATAACTCCCCCCATTCAGCAGCGTCTGATGCCAGCCATGTGGAAAGCAAGGCCTGGCCAACACACACCACTTGAGAGGGAGGGACTATATTTGGTCAAGGAAAGCTTTGCTGTTTACGGTGAGGCTGAAATTTTACCACCTCACCTCAGCACGGCCTTGTGATAAAAGCACTGAAGACTCAGTCACAGAGGCTAACATCGTTCATTAAGATGACCCTCAAGACACTGCTGCTGAGTGGGTTTTATCTCCTACTTTCACCAGTGTGGTCAGGCTAAGAGATCAGTGCAAGAACTTACAGCCAAAACACTGCAGGAGAACCAGCATCAAAGAACGCAGTTCTCCCGAAGAGCATTTTCTCTTTGCAGAGGACTTTCGGTATATTCTTTCTGACCCCTCCTTCACTGAATACAGCACCTTCATTGTTCTGTCCAGCTCGGCACTCTGTTCCTCATTCAGACTTAGGTGAGCACTCGGCGCTGCGCTCCCTAAGACAGCGTGTCTTTGACTGGGTTCCCCAGGCACCCACCCCTGCACAGAGAGGAAGGCCAGGAAACAGCCGGCTTCCCCAGGGCCTTCCCGAGGATGGTTAATGCTTGACATCTCCAACTCGGGGCTGAGCTGTTGCCGAAGGCTGTACAGGGCATCCTAATTCATAATCGTGTGTCCCAAAGAAATCCCAAAAGTTCCTTTGAAATATTTCAAAAATACTTTTTAGAGAAATCATAGTATTTCCTCTAAATAAAAATAATATGAAATAAGAAGTTCATCAAAACACAAACCCCTTTTAGACAAATTTATGGCAGAATAAGGTGACTGAAAAGGAAACAAGAAGTTTCTCAGGAAGATCCTACACCAAAAGAATCATTTCTAAGACCGAGCTAGTCCAGAAAGCTCTCTCAGATTCACAGCCGTGGGCCCTCCTTACTGCTTCCCAGGGGCAGTTTTACGTAACGAGTGACTGTTCACCCAGGCAACTCCTCAGAAATAAAAGATCAGTGATAAGAACTGCAGAACCGCCTGGGCATGTGGTCTCCCCATCCCCAAACCACAGGTGAGCCTGCCTTCTCCTTCCCATGGGGATGGCGCGGCCCACGAGGCCCACAGAGCACAGCAGCCCTCTTGGCCTCACACTTCAACAGGTGCATGAGGCTCACAGAATGGTGACGGGGACCCAGAGCTAAGGCCCGACTCCACTGCCCGCCCGTCAGCCCTCCGTCCTACCCACAAGGACACACATCACCTCCGTCATCAAGCTGTCCCGGGGAGGGGAACAGAGCCACGGCTGAGAGACCAGGCCGAGGGCCCTGTTCTGAGATCCTGGGGGCTGACAGTAACACCAGAGCTTACCCACCACCTGCGCATGATTCTCACGCAGTGTCTTTTATGTGAGGTAAAACCCTGAAGCTTCTACATGCTTATTTCCTTACTGTACTACAAGTTGCACTGAACACATCTTTTTGGGCATCTTACATTCAAAATCTGCTCCCAAATAATTCTGACCTCTTAAGAGGATCATGACCTCAAAGAATACACTCTTTGATTAACTGGTTCAATGTTTGTATTTCAAAACGCCACAACTGCCCTTTGGAGAATGCCCCTAGGAACATGACGAAGGTGCAGACCCTTCTCTCTGAAGCATATCACAGAGGCCAGGATTCATTAGAGTTCATCCTTCACCTAGGTCTCTGGCTATGAGACAAAGGTTAGTGGAAGACCAGCAGTTTTTAAGAAAAACTGTATAATTTGTTATGTATTCCTTTTTCTTAAGTGTTTTGAAAGTGGTGCTCCAACAGTGAAAAGAGGGTAGTAAAAACAGAGTATTATATTTTAATAGGAAAGACTCAGAAATGGGCCCTGAGTCAGTGGGACAATCATGATCCAGGGTCTGTGACAAGCTCTGTGACCGAGGAGCACTGTGGCCTCAGTAAGTCACATGAGCTCGAATGGAGAACAGGGGCTCAGAAACAGGACCTTCTGGGTGCCACCAAGGCTAAGCCCTACAACGCTGCTTAGAATGGCATTAGCTGGACAGTCCATTTCAAACGCGTGCCTGTCTTGGGGTCTCTCTCTCATCTCAGTTAAGTGCGCTCACCGAAGCGAAAGTAAAACAGCGGCCGGTTTCCTGCGGTGCTGGCCACCCGCTCTCTGACCGCGGCGTCCCGGATGTCACACACCCCGATGTTGCCCGCCTGCAGCATTCTTCTCGGGGCTCCTTCACTGTGCTGCCGTCTACACCGGACCACGGCAGCTCCATTCGCTGCTGTAACAAGTTGAAAAAAAACTAATTAATTCAAACTTTAGTTTTTTTTAAATTTGTTACAGCGCCGAGCAGAGCTGCCGACCCCATGCAGAACAGCACACAGAACACCAAAGGGACCATGCCACACAGGGCCACCCTCAGCGCCCAGCCGACGCGGATCAACTGTGTCCTCAGCCCTGCAGCGGCTCCAGGCCCATCTTCCGGAAACGCACAGAGCTGCTTCAGTTTCACCTTTGTTTGCTAAGGCCCAGAAATTAAAATCCAGCAACACGAGCGCCTACTGTCTCCCTGCCAGCCTTCCTCTGAGACCAGGGGGGCCACCTGCAGACAGAAATGCACGATAATGGGCCATGCGGACGGCCGTCCCCACAGCAGTCCTGCTTGAGGTCGAGAAGGGAGGTGGGAGACCACCTTCGAACGTCTGCCCATGTGTGCTCAGGGTCAGCCGGCCAACACACTGACTTTTCGTTCACTCAGACAGCGCGGCTTCTTCCTTTTATAAACCAGAGAGCAGGAAACTCAGGCCGTCATCAGGGCAGCCCACACAGCGGGCCCACCTCCATGTTAACTTTCTCAAGTACCGAGGAGAGAAAGAAATCACATGAAGTCAAACAAAGCTACACAACAGCAGAAACTCAACACCCAAGTTCAATGCCCTGGAACGTGAGCACCGGCGAGGACGCACCTTCTGTGCCAGCGCAGCACTGGAGGGGCGCAGCCTGGAGGGCACGGCCTGCACTGTGCAGGCGTGTGTAGACCTAAACCTCGTCCAGCAGAGCCTCGCAGCTCTAACTGTGCCCCAATGTGATCACTGCAGAGTCCCTTTCTGCCGCTGTCCTCCCTCCTCCTGGAGGGCCTGTGTTAGCTCTGAGCCTTTCTTAACCCAGAAAATTCTCAAGGTCGCCCTCAGACTGCACTAAGCTTCCCCCAGAACAGAGGTGCGACAGCTGCAGCCCGTATCCTCTTTCTTCCCCTAAAATGTACAGAACCCAGCTGAGCGCAGAGAGTCTACAAATCTGCACATGTGAAAACACTGGAATTTAATAGAATGTGTACTTGGGAAGAAACCATAACATGGACAATCACATTTCAAAATACAACCAATCTTTACGATTTCATAATCCCAGGCAGGATGTTACACTGTTTTCTAGAACTGCCCCCACCAATGACATCAACAAAAACCTTGGACTGATTAAGCCATTATCAATCATTTTAGCTCACGAAGCCAAAAGTCATGTTTAAATCACAAATGCTCATATTTTTTATGATTATAGCATTTCAAAGTAATCAAACATACTACTGCCCCCTACAGATGAAACATCTATTAAATTTATTAGGCAGATTTATAGAAAACCTCTATGTTTCTTCTCCATTCACAGAACACCCTGCAATCACAGGAGGGAGCTGGATGTGGCTCACGCCACCTCAACATCGTGATCTACATGCAGACCAGGGACCGCAGAAGGACCTGTGCTCAGCTGTTCTCCTGCATGTGGCAGTTAACTTTCAAAGCTGACGCTTCATGCTATTCATCAAGGTTTACGTACTCGGAGGCTGGGGCAGATAGGCGCCAATCAATTTCGATCTCTTCTTTTCATATCCTTTTTGTGTGATGTCACCTGTAAGAGAAGGAAAGGACAGTTCAGAATGGTTCCAAGGGTAGAGCTGATCACTCAACTAAGAAGAAACAGTCACATCTATGTGTCTTCTGTTTCCTTATGACTGTAATTTAAGAAGACTTCACCTTGACTTTTCCTCTGCCCACAAACACACACTCATAAAATCCTCTGCTAGGCACACACTCGTCCCAGCCCTTCCTCTCAGGGTTTCAGCTCTCATGGGGTCCAAAATTAGATTCTTGCAATCTCACTCGCATCTGCAGGGCAGGAAACCTCCCCGATCCACACAGCTCTCATTAACTTAACCAACAACAGACTTTTGTAGACATCTACCCCAGTAAGAGCGGGCCCAAACCGCCACTGGTTAGCATGTTCCCTATCAGGTGTGTCAGTCCCACGGACTATACACTGCTATGCTATTTCTGAAAGTAAATGACTAACGCTGAATAAAACAATAGATAAAAGAAAAGCAAGAGAACATAGGACCTATGGAATCCAAATATGAGAAAGGTATTTATCATTAAAACAGGAATTAAATTGCTAAAGCCAGAGATTCGAGGGCCACAGCTAGGCTGACGTTTCTTCCTGAATGCCAAGTTCCCGGGACAAACCATCTCTATAATGTGCAACAGCCTTTCCCAATTACAAACTCGAACACACCCCAAATGCTGATTTGCATCCTTGAATTTTCTGTAGTCTGTTCATTTTCCCCCTAATATACTGATCAAATCATCAAAGTACTAAACTCAAGCTTTAATAAAAACATAGCAAACAAGTGGAAAGTTTTATGGGTCTTACACAAGTCGGTAAATCTTTCCCTAGTGACGATGCTCACTATGTCTGATCAAACCACAGGGCACCCGACCCGACCAGCTCACGGCTCACTGCACAGTCTCGACAGTCTTGAAAGGCATGACGAGTGTGTGCCGCTGCAGCCGTAGACAACACGGACACATGAAAACGCTTCTGCCATTGACTGTTGAGCATTCGGGGTGCTAAACAGACTGACCGCTCTTTGAAGATAATGAACCATGGAGAAAACTAGTTTTTGTGTTAATTGTTTTGCTGCTCAGCAATTTAGAAATTCAAAACCAGTTTGCTTCCTGCAGCTGAGGACGCCCAGACCAAAATGAAAGCAAGCAACAGGGAAAGGAGCGCATGTGTGAGGGTGTGCTGGTGGGAACGTGATCCATAAGCACAGGGTAGACACCCACTGTTTACCGGGTATTTCCCTCCGGTGCCCACCCCTTCCCCGCCGGCCCCATGGCTGCTCTGCACAACCCTGCACCGAGTCCCAGCCCTGGTGAACCAGCCCTTCCAGCTGTGCTTCACCAGAATCTCAGCTCAGCTTCTAAGGAGACCACGATGGCACTGCATCCCATGAGCAAATCAAAAATACCTCTGCACGTGGAACAATTCTCACTGAAAAATGACTGGAAACTGGCAGAAAGAGTCCTGCCTGACCAGGTTGGGGGGGGGAGACCCACAGAGAATCGGGCAGGAAAGGAAGAGAAGTGGGGAGGTCGGAGCCTGTACCCCTGGGAGGAGACTCAGAAAAAAAGGGAGAGCCTGGGCAGAGCTCCTCCCTGGGGAGTGAGTGTATCGAGCCACAGCCTGGGCACCCTGGTCCTGGGGTCAGACACAGTGAAGGGACGAACCCTCCTGAGTGGTGCGCCTGCTCCCAGCTACCCTGGCTCACACACAGCCAAAGCCGAGCCGCTTCAGCCCATCGGCTTCACAGTGGGAGGGCCCGTGCATCAGTAGCCCTGCACAGACAACTCTGGGAGGGGATCCTGGTGTCAGGAGGGGGAAGAACATACACTTAAAGGGAATGGAGCAGGCTTGACCTGACCCTCAGGGATTCTGCTCCTGCAACTTGGGACCCGACCCTGTGATGGCCACTGGGCAGCAGGGGGCCCAGCTCCCACCTGGCTCAGCCCCTCCTCCTACCAAGATGACCACTGCCAGCACACCCCGGGGGAAGACATGACCTGGGCTCACAATAAATAATAAAACAAAAATTAACAACTTACCAGATAAAGAATTCAAAGCATTAATAGTAAGAATACTAACTGAACTTGGGAAAACAGATGAACACAGTGAGAATTGTAACAAGGAAGTAGAAAATTAAATGAAAAAAATGAAACAAAAACCACTCAGAACTGAAGAATATGATAACTGAAATGAAAAACACACTAGAAGGAATGCAAAGCAGACCAGATGATACAGAAGAATGCATCCGCAATCCGCAAGACAGAACAATGGAAATCATGCAGTAAGAGCAAAAAGAAAAAATTTTAAAATGAGAACAGTGTAGGAGATTCCTGGACAACATCAGCTGTACTAACACTCACAATCCAGGCGCCCCAGAAGAAGAGAGAAGGGGTCAAATATGCATTTGATGAAATCATGGCTGAAAACTTGCCACTGTCAAGGAAGAAAGATATCCAGGTACAGGAAGCACAGAGGGTCCTAAACAGGATGAACCCTGAGACACCCACCCCAAGGCACATCGTAATTAAAATGGCAAAAATTACAGACAGAGAACTGTAGAGGCAGCAAGAGAAAAACAGTCAGTTCCAGGGAACCCTCCCAAGGCCGTCAGCTGGTTTTCCTGCAGGGACTTTGCGGCCAGAAGCAAGCGACCCAATATATTCAAAGTGCTGAGAGGGAAAAACCTGCAGCCTAGGATTCGCTGCCCAGCCAAGGCATCAATCACCCAGAACTGAAGGAGAAAGAACTTCGCAGACAAGCAGAAACTAAAAGACTTCATCAGTACCCAGCCTACCCTAGAAGAAATGTTGAAGGGTCTTCTCTAAGTGGAAAAGAAATGCCTACAACAAGAAGGAAGAATCTGTAGGAAACACAGAGTAAAGGCTCAGAATCACCTGCTTAAATAAGCTGGTACGAAAATTAAAAGACTAAAGTTCAGTCAAGTTTTAAAAATTCCTCAGATGAGCATTAAACTAACGTTGGGGGTGGGGGGGACAGTTCCCTTGAAGCCACCCTCAAAGGATACCCACTCCTCCCTCTCACTTAGAATCTGGTCTTTCTTTGGAATGCTCCAGTTAAGACCTGGACTAAAGGGAAACAGGCACTTCCCCCTGAAACCATGGCTCCTCTTAGAAGGGTGGTGTCACCGTGAGCCGCATGGGGTGTCCACTCTAGTTCCTGACGCCGGGACCCAGGAGGGGCTGGTGGGGTCGGAGCCAGCACCCCACATGGGCGACACAGGTGCTCAGTGCAGCTCCACTGCCAGCTCTGCCACTGAGCAGTCAGCCCGGAGAACCTCCGGATGCCACTCGGAAATCCAGGCTTGCATCCTCTCTCGAAACCCAGAAGAGGGGAGATGCTACTGAGTAACTTCTGTGCCTCCCAAACTCCATCTGAATCGGGGGCTGGCAGACTGCATACCCAGCCTGTGGGCTATTCCTGCAAATACAGTTTTACCAGCAGACACACAGCCGTGTACCTCGTAAGCACCACACACACTGTACGGCCTGCAAAGCCAGAAGCATTTACTCCCAGGCCCCATCCTACGTGTCCTAAGTCATCTCTTTTCATTCTTATAAAAACTGCTACTTTGGTAGGAAACTGAGGCACAGACAGTAATTACGCTTCTCACCCAGGGCCCCGAGTCTGAGAAGAAAACAGTCTCTGTCCAAGTCCTAGTCTGTTACCGTGGAAGCCACACCTGGAGTCTCCACTCCAGCCTCCACCACACAGTCAGCTTCTCGCCACCTGGGTGTCCTGCTCAGCACGCGCTCCCCAGGGACACCCTCGCAGCCCACTGCCTGCTTTCAGCCCCCCAGACCCTGTCCCATCTTACTACCATCCCTGCCCTGAGCTCAGGCCACACGGAGTCTCGCTGGTGGTTTCCTCGTGAGGCCTCAGACAGCTGCTTCCAGTTTACTTCCGTAACATGTATGAGTGGCTTATTTTCAGAGACAGGTGTGACACCTTCATGAGTAGGTGCACTACAGAACCAAGTGACCCCTCTGTTTTACAGACCAGGACTGTGTGCTGAGGGAGTTAGTCACAAAGGAGTAAAGGACACAACCATACGGAGGGACTTCAAGGAAGTCACTGGGCAGGAGCTGCTTTCCTCACCAGGGCCCCCACCTGGTGGTCATTTAAATGTTCAGGGGCCACGTGGGGAAAGGGCAGAGGGGAAGCCAACGTCGGTTCCATCACTAAAGTGCTTGTGTGTTACCCAGAGCACCCCTGTTCCTTAGGGGCCGGAGCATCGGGGCTACCGTGGTGCCCTTGCTGCGTCTCCTTCTCCGGTCACTCTAACTCCGGGGCTACCTTAGCGTCTTGTCGACAGAGACCCAGCAGATTACAGCAAACTCATCGTGAAGTGGTACAAGTAGGGGTCTTATGTTCTGAAGCAACCAGCGAGGACTTGGGGAAAGCACAGCAGTGAAGACTGACAGGTTAGACACATGTAGAAAGACGACGTAAACTGAAAGGACAATGACTGATGGACGGAAGGAAGAGGGATGGGAGACGGAAGCTGCCTGGCTGGCTTCAGGCACAACTCTATCCACCCAGGGCGCCTCCTTGGTTTCTGTCTGAGGCTGGCTGGCATCAATGCCATGCTGTCGCCATGGAAACAACAGTGTTTCTCCTTTGCTTCCCGTCAGTTCAGGCTAAAGGATCGGCCGGTTGTGCCTCCCCCTGCTCCTCACTCTGGGTCTGGAAAGAGCAGTCTTCAGGGTGAAATGCTGTAAACTCAAGGAGAGGAACCCTCCTCCACATCTCACATTTCTAAGAAAGGTTTTACCAAAACCCATCCATCTGCAAAGGCTGCTCCATGGTTTAGAGCGGTTAATCAGTATTCTTTCAACCTGGAAGCCAAAAGAACATGTCAAGGAGACATGCGGATCGCTTCCCCCATGCTGCATCCACACAATTCCGCTCCTTGAAGAGCAGATGTTGCTGATGTTGAAGGACCACAGGACCCCTTGTTCAAGAATTCCCCACACAAAAGTCCGAAGAGTGTACTTTCCATGCTTCAATACTCAAGATATTCACTTAGCTCTCTTAATTTTAGGAATAAGAATGTATAACAGAAAAGTAAAACGCAAGATGGTTTGTAGCCTCAGTGAGGGGAAAATGTAAGTGGTCTTTTGAAACATTTTCTCCTTTATCAAGATGTTATTCATATCATTATCCTCGGACAAAGAAGTTCCTTAAGACTTAGAATTTCAACAGTAGAAATTAAAGTTCTCATGTGTTCTGTAACAAAGAAAGAGATTTACAGACAAGTCATAAATTTAGGCTGAAAATGCAAGTCAAGTGAAACCCCCAGACACCAATGAATCTCACTGAGATGGAGACCTCCACTCCTCCTCCCCCAAGGAAGAATTCTTCTCTCACTCATACTGTAGTCCAGAGCTTCCGGGCAAACCCCGAGTCTTAGAAAAGTGAAGGAAAAACAGGCCCAGGAGATGCAAAAGGGGAGGTGACACTGCAGCTCCTCTGTTTTTCCTTCCTGGCCTCACGCTGGCAAACTCGGACCCCACGGGAAACTGCACAGAGCCCTGTGGGTGTCTGGTCAGAATGGGAAGTTCGCAGAGCCGGAGTGCCCAGGAGTGGGGTATGTGCCCCAGAGCCACCTCCACAGCTGGCTCAGCACAGAGTGAAAGACAGCCTCGCGGGGACGGTTTCCATTCTTGGTGTCGGGAGTTTATTTTATTATTCAAGGCTGGAATGAATGCTTTACATAACAAAGCAATCATTTCCATGTTTGGAGTTTCATGGCTGTCAGGAACCTTCGGAACACTTCTCTCTATGCCAATGGCTTTATAAGGCTCAGGGAGCACCACCGACGGCCCTCTCGGCTGCTGAGGTGCGTTAGTCATCTCTGGGACAAGGTTTCTTCTCTGCAGAAAGAAACTTGCTGTCCTGGCAAGAACCCACCTGTCCAGGGGAGAAGAAGCAGGCAGACCAGGGATCTCTCCCTGCCTGAACACTGGGTGGGAGCCCACGTGTCAGCTAACTTCTTGGGTTTCATCTTTCTTGGAGATAAAACAGATAGTAACACCTGTTACCTTCTGCCGTAGTTGAAAAGATCACACACATGGAGGGTGAGATGTCTCAGAAAGCATGAAGCAGGTAAGGAAATGCAGTTTAAAAACCCAGTACTCATGTGGCATCCATTACACGCTTAAATCTGTGCATGGCTCCAGCTCCAGAGTGCCTCCCGGCTGGGCCAGCAAACAGGAGAGAGGAGGAAACGCTGAGCACCCACCTCTCGGGCGTCCACCCGAGTCTCTTATCCTCAGGGCCCCTGACCCCAGGTGCCATCAGCTCTGGATCTCCGTCTCCTCCATCTGCCACCCTCTGGGCGGCCAGGCTGAACTCTCGCTAAGAGGGCAACCAGGCCAAGTGACTCACTCCCCAGAGCCTGTCCAGGGCGGCTCACTGCTTTCAAGGTGGGGCACAAAGCCAGCAGCAGGGCCTAGAGTCTTTCCAGAGCCTGGGCCCACATCGCACCGGCATCACCCCACTTCACAATTACTGTTTTCCTTCGTCACTGTCTGTACTGCCGCATTTATGGTGCTGTCATTTTCCTTGGGTTTATGCTGCATTTCCAATGTAAAAATTTAGACATTTGAATTTCATAAGGATGTTTTAAATAAGGGAATCAGGATAAATATAGACCTTTCTCTAGGATTATAAAATCACCAACATTTACTCAACTACTTAGTATGATGGGAAAAAATTCCAAAGAACTACAAGTTAACATGAGTGGGATTTTTATGTTTACGTGAATGACCATAAAGTTCCTTAAAATATTTAGTTAATGGCATGATTAGAAAGAGAAATGTATATATTTTAAACATGCCCTGTGTTGAAATCTTGACTGCAGCCACTAAGGTCCGGGTACTGTCACTTCACTCTGACCCCTGTGAGAGTCAGGAAGAGCGAGTGCAGGGCCACGCCTCCTGCCTCTCTCACCTGCAGTTCGCTTTTTCAGACCCATTTGAGATGGTGCCCTGAGGGCCTGCAGCAGCTCTGGCCTTTGCTCCCCTGCTTTTATTCCAGCACCAAGGAGTCAGAGTCCCAGGATGCAGCCTCAGAGCGCGGTGCTCGGGGGAGACAGGCAGGAGCCGGGGTCCCAGGCGATGAGGAAGCCCAGACCCCAGCAGTCCCTGCAGACAGTGCGTCTGCATCTTCGCCAGGGTCTGGTGTCACTGCTGCTCTCACTTCTGCCAATCTGACAGGTGCACAGGGACTCTCAGCAGTTTTAATCTGCTTTTCCCTAAACCCTCCCTAACCACGTGGAGCTTGTCCTCACGTTGTCTCCACCTGCACGTCCTCTTTGGTAAGATGTCTGCACGTGACTGTGGCCTGTTTTCTGCCTGGATTTTTGGCAACACTGTTGAGTTCTGGGAGCTCTTTGCACACCGTGCATACAAGTCCTCTGCTGGGTGTGTGGGCTTCCAGCTGCTGCATCTTTTCATCCTCTTCCAGGGGCTTTCCCAGAGAAAAACCTTTCATCTTGATAAAGTCCAATTCGATCTTCCCTTTGAGGGATTGTGCTTTTAGTTTCGATTTAAGAACTCTTCACCTGGTCCTCAGACGAAGATCTGTTTCTTGTTAGATGTGTTGTAGTTTTACATTTTACACTGAGATCTCTGATCCTTAAGTTAATTCTGTATATAAGGTGTGGGATCCAGGTCTAAATTCTTCTTCTTCTTCTTTTTTGGTCTATGGATATCCAATTGCTCCAACATGATTTATGGAAAAGGTCATCCCTCCTTCATTGAATTGCTTTTGTTTCTTGGTCAAAAATTAACCGGGCATTTTGTGTAGATCTGAGTTCCCCACCCCATTCACTCAACTGTGGGTCTATCCCTCCCACACTCTGGACGACTGTGGCTACACTGTAAGCCTCAGCCCTGGGGGAGAGACTTCTCCCACTTTAATCTTCTTTGTCAAAGTTGCTTTAGCTATTCCACGGCTCTTCCCTTTCCATATAAATTTTAGGAAAAGCTATTTCTACCAAAGACTTTGCTGAGCACTTGACAGGAGTTGCCTTAATTCTGTAGGTCAGTTTAGGGAGAACTGACATCGATACACATTGGGTCTCCTGATCTATGAACATGGTATTTAACTCTGATCTCTTTCACCAGCGTTTCGTGATTTTTGTCATCCTGACCCGCAGATAAAGCACATGTCCACGTGGAACCTCGATTCTTAGGTTCCCAAAGAAAACAGTAACTCCACATCAGCTCCAGAAAGCATGTGCCTGGTTCATCCCCTTTTGGTCGTTTCAATGACACCCTCTGAGCCACCAGCTGGGATGGAGAAGGGAGGGCCCGCCCCTGACCCCAGGTAATCCTACAGGAAGGGCCACCATGGCACAAGCAGCACAACCCTGTGTCGTGGAGAAGACACCAGGGGTGGGTTTGGGAGGTGGGAGCTTGGTTCCAGAGGTCACTTCCCTGTCGGTGAGCCTGCCTGGATCACAACCTCCCCAGCCCTCAGTTTTCCCACTCGTGCAGTGAGGATCCCGACTCAGATCTGCAACGTCCCAACATGCTCGGCAGTGAGAGCAGGGGTGCAGAGCAGACCCAGAGGGGAGGGGCTGACCACGAGGGCTCCCCACTGAGAGGTGAGACTACAGAGACATGACATGAAGGAGAGGAAAGCACACACGAGAAGGGACAGAAGAAGCGCCAGCAAGATGGCCCAGGAGCAGGTGGGGTCCAGTCCTGCTGAGACTGGCAAGGCTGGGGTGAGGAGGGGAGAAAGGGAATGCTGAGAGGACCGGGGATTCAACATGAGGACGCAGGGGGTTCACCACCAGATCATGAGAGAATGGGAGGGAGAAAGACAAGAAAACGCAGCTTACGGAAATAAGATCATTTTAATTAACCCTAAAATTATAGGAACAAGCACAGTGAAAAAGAATGTGAAAATGAATACAAGTATATTCATGTATGATTGAAAAATTGTGCTGTACACCAGAAATTAACACAACATTGCAAACTGACTACAACTCAATTAAAAAATAAGTAAATAAAAATAGGAAACAAAAAAATATATATAGGAGCAAAGCATGGTTTAAGACTCCCCTTTGGGTGTGTGGCAGTAGGTTGGTGACTAGGGTGTCCAGCCCACAGTGAGGGGTGCTTTCCTGACGTCCGGGAGGGGCTGCCATCCCTGCCCGGCATCCAGGAAGATCCCCCCACCCCACCTCAGGCCACCAAATCCTCTTCTTAATCAGAAGTCCAGTCTCCTCCCTGTGCCCACTGTGGGGTGGTCTCACTGCCCCCACCAGGAGCCCGCAGTCCCGTAAGGCCACGGCACGCCAGGTGAGCCCAGGCCCAGGTTCTATGCACCAGCTTCCTGGCCCGAGGCAATCACACTGCCCTTTTACACTTCTACTTTCTTGTCCCCCCATAATCAGCAGACATCACAGAGTGAACACAACCACCACACAGAGCCTCGACAGTGGGGACCACCCCTGGCCTGCCCCTTGTGGGTGGTAGAGGAAGGGCGCCCCCGCAAAAATCAGACAACCCTTTTATTTAAAGGCAGAACAAGGGCGAAAACTGTGCTTCTTTTGAGCAGAGACAAGGCACTGTTACCACAAGATTTAAAGAGCAGCTGCATAAATTGTGTCACCAGAACTCACATGGACTACATGCAGGAGGACATCGAGCCACTGCACTAGCTGGACATCAGGCCACTACACCAGATGGACATCGAGCCACTGCACCACTGGGTAAACCCCAAAGACCCCCTTCCTTTGTGAGTAAGTACTTAAATGCACACTCACACACACTTACTTTCTCATTTATGGCACAATGAGCTTAAGTGTTTAAGCGGAAGTAAATGGGGGAGAAAAAAGCCCCCAAACAACAATCCACCGTGTGAATCCTTCCCTCCCCACCCCTAGAAACTGTTCATAAATTTTGAATATCGATCCAGTGGAAACAATTCTGTATTTTTTCAAGTAAATGAATCTTTCACTGAAGAAAAAAAACAAAAGATACTCAAGTGTATCTTGCAGATTTCTTTTAAAGCTTCGCAGGCAAGGAGACAACACACATTTTGTCTCTTCCAGTCCTTTCCGGTCGTTCCTCTCTGGCAGCTACTTTTCTTTTTACAGACTTCAGTGCAAGTCCTCACCAACAGCCATCTCAGCTTGTAAACCCTGTTTGGTGCTGCGGTCAGCTGACTACTCTGTCTTCTCCCCAGTGCTTACACGCTACAGACTTACACGTGATCAACCCTGGAATGCACATCGATTACGTGGGTCTCGGTAAACCTGGTTTGTGGAAGCCAGATGCCCAACACCCCTCTAGCGGTCACAGTGGTAAGACGAGCTTTGCTATGACAGTCCTCGGGGAGGGGTTTACACCATCCAGGGAACATGGAAGGAGGCAGAGATGGTATTTCTTGCGGCAACTATCGTATATTGGGAAGTGGAATCTCAGAAGTGCCACAAAATTAGTTATTTTGGAACAGGCTAGGAGAGGGAAGATAACTGTGAAGACTTTTACACACCCTTAGGTTTTCTGACGTCCCACTGTCCAGGTGACTGACTTCCCAGCAATCTTTTCTGTACCCTTCAGGCCAATATCCCTTCTTCCTTCACTGAAGGCAGGGAAAGGAACAAGACATCTACAAAACGTTGTGTCCAAGAAAGGATTCTTGGTCTGAACACGAGATAATCAACTGAAGGAAAGTCTCTGCAGCATTTCCTCTGAACCCCACTGTTGTAGGCAGGGGACTTCTGTTGCCGGCTGGGTAACTCACTCTCTGACAGCCTGCCAGTCCCCATTCTCGGCCACCTCCTACTCCTGCAGGATGTGGTAACCAGCCAGAAAGGCACTTTCTGTCCATCAATAACTGTTTGACTTACATTTTATTTACCTGAAATTCAATTTCTGCCCATTTCTTCTCAGCTCAATAAAACTCTTCAAGTAGGAAGTCAGCTCACCTTCCGCCGTATCTTCCCGAGTGTTTAATCTTCCATCAGCAGCTCAGTGCCAACTCACACTTTACCCCAGGGACAGGTGAAGCCAAAAAAAACTATCACTGTGCCACTGAGTTAAGGAGCCTGTGAGAATTTGTTGAAATCTACTGGCTAATAATTGACAAAAATTTTTGAAACTCCATGAACGATTATTAAGTTTCTCTGTACTGTATGATTTACTTGCAAACTGATTACTTCTCATGAAGGCTACCCAAGCTCACAAAGAACTGTGGACACATGGAGAATGACTTCCTACTTTCATGGAAGGCATTAATTCTGGAAAAGTCAGTGTAAACAATTTCCTCCTTTCAGTGAGCCTGAGACACTGGTCAGCATCCAGCCTGTCCCAGGCACAGGAAGCCTGGCTTTCCTCCTTGAAATGAGGCTTCTTCTAACAGAGGGGACAGAACACTGCATCAGAGGTGGCACTGTGACCTGGGAATCCAGGATCGGAGGAGCACACTGCTGCTGCCCAACAATGAATCACATATGAAACGGTTACAAACACACTTTCACTCAGCCTTGCTGAAAAAGCTTCACTCATTCCTAAGCTTTATCTCAAAATTCCTGAACACCATGGAAGGAATCCTGACTTTTACATTCATTCATTCTCTCATCCAACAGATACTTATGAATACCTACTATGTGCCAGAAACAGACACAGACCCTATCACTGAACATTTGCTGAACGAAAGATTAAATAGGTTATATTCTTACTTTTAAAACATTTTTTAAAGGTTGACATAAGTTGGTGCCTAAATTAATGATTGCAGTGACTTTCTTAAACAAATTGCTCCATCCAGGCAAGTAATGGGAATAAAATGGAGACAAAGACTTTATCAGAAAGGTAATAATGACTGAATATTATATCCATCTTATAGCTTTCAAGATGCAGAATATACTAGGGTTTTTATATCATTTTATCTTCAAGTTATATATGTATTTAAATACTTACATACACATACACTTAAAAATCTTGCTTACTTTCTAAAATAATGGTTCTGTCCTAAAAAGGCTTGCAGTCAAAGAGGGTTTTGTTTTTTGTGGTTTTTTTTGGAGAGGGGAGGGTGGGAGGGCAAATAATACACTAGAATTCACGTGCAGCAGACCAGTTATTTTGAATGAGTTTGTACAATGGTTATTTCCCTGTGAGACCAATGAGCTGCAGGAATTCTTCCAGCACACACCCTGAGGCCTCCTGTGCAAAAACCACTTTCAAGGTCAAAATTACCCTGAGCTATTGGGAATAGAATACCTGGACAATCCTGGCACGTAACATGTGATAAAATTTTGACGAATCTGCTACCTAATTAAATAATAACAACCATGATAGCACAAATCTCTATCTTATGGAAACACTGTGCTTTCTAAATATCTTGCCCAACATTGATCAAGTGGCAATTATTAATAATACCTTTTATTCAAAAGGTAAACAATACAGCGTAATGTATACAATCCTCTAACCACTGATGCTTTATTAGAGGCGGAACGCACTGTAAACAAAGCTCTCTCCTTTACTGCTGGAACCAACAATCTCTGCTGGGTATTCAAGTATATGTGTGTTTAGAGGAAACCTTTACAAAGCACCATGTGTATCACAATATATGCACCGCACAGCCAGAGAATAAGGAGGACAGGGGAAAACTTTTCATTTAAAATAAGGAAAAACCATGAGTCATCAAAGCCTAAACCAACGTACAAAGACAGCCTGAAAATGTGGTGTTGCAAACTGGCCTGGACAGCAAAGCAGTTCAGACAAGCCAAGGATGAGGTGGAAAAGAACACCGCCTCAGGACGGACAACAGGTTTCGCCCACTGAGTCCACAGTATCTCTTCCACACCTACTGTGTGTCCAGCACTGTTCCCAGTACTTGGCACTTAAGTTCAAATTCCCACACAGCAGTAACTTTCATGTCATCACATACCAGACATCAACCATATGCCTGATAAACTCAGCTACTCTTATTTACTGGTCAAGGCACAGAATGTGAAAATGTTACGGAGCAAATGCAGAAAACAAACCTACACAAATTTTAATCTTGATCAGTAGCTAAAATGAAATTTGGAAAAACCACAAAAATCTGCCCTCAAAAATCTACACTCAAAAAGCAAACTGGTATCACTAGCAGAGCAGTGATCTAGAAGAAATCTGGGTCCCTGCACAACCTAGTGGGGCCAGTCAGCAGCCTTGCGTGAGGGAGAAGCACTTCTTGGTCCTTTAAGCTGCTGTATTATGGAGCTTCTCTGTCCCAACAGCCCCACTTCACCCTAGTGCACCCACTGTTTGTGCCCTTGTTTAATAACACCATTATTAAGTAAGAACAAACTACTAAAACATGCCTGTGTACTATGAATGCATCTTTACAAAAACCCACTGTACATGACCCAGCACTCCCACATGGGGGTGTACACCCAGGGGAGCTGAAAGCAGGGAGGAGCAGACCTCAAGCACTTCTGGCTACTCCCACCCCGTGTCCATTCTCTTCTCTGTGGAGTAACAGAAATCGCACACCTCAAATTCCAGCCCAGTCTACCACTACTCGGCCACATGACCTCAGACACTTATTTCATCTCTCAGTATTTCTCATCTGCTGGGTGATCTGCGATTTTAAATTACAATCATTCTCAAAAGCCAAATCTATAAGAACAGTAAGAAGCTAGTTTTGGGTCGTGGGGAGGAGGGAACCTTGCCCACTGTTCTGTTCCACACCCACTTCCAGGACAATGCGAAGCCGCCTCAGAATCCTGGGGTCCACAGAGCAGGCCACAGGATCAGAGCACCTTTCAAGCCTGCAGTATAGGCAGCGAACTGCACGGGTTCGGGGAAAAAGGCAGCACAGCTCAAAAGGGACCGTGTGCCTGAGGGAGTGCTTCTCACGAGCCTCCTGGCCCCCCAGTAAAGCGTTCTGCCCCCAGAGCCGTCCCCCTTCCCTGCCCACCCCCGATCAGAGGCAGGCCTAGAGAGAAGGGAAACAAATGCTGGTATGAGAAAGGAGCTGAGAAAGTCACTGACGCTGACGTGAACCATCAGCTACGCCAACGTGCCTGCCAAACCCAAACTTCTCACTGGCCACCTGACCTGAATTCCTCACGGGCATTTAAGCTCAGCACTAAACCAGCATCGTCCAGAATTCCTCGCAGCACACACACTTCCCAAGGAGGCCAGCACTTGGTGGTAGTATCCTCTGCGTTCCCTGGGCCTTCTCTTACATATTTCATCCTGAACTACAAGTGGTCAGTGTGCTAATGTTCTGCCACTGACGTGCTGAGAGTCAGTGTGACCTGACGACAATCTTAATTGCTGATCTTAATGCTCAACATAAAATGATTCAGTCTGACAACACAAACATTGGTGCCTACAGGGGCTGTGGTCCGAGTCACAAACTCCCACTCAAACCTTCTCCCTCCATGGCTGAGGAGAGCATGTGGGCTCACACAGGCGTTTCCTGCACTAACTCAGGAGGTGTGACACCGTGTATGTCCATGCATATGCACAAGCACACGTGTACGTTCTGTGCCTCATGTGAACTTCCGTCCTGAGCACTGATGGTATGCAAACAGCATTCTCAGACAGACGCTGTGCTAGTTTCCTAGGGCACCATGACAATTACCACAAACTGTGGCTTAAACGATTAAAGCGTATCTTCCCAGTTCTAGAGGCCAGCAGCCCAAAATGAAGGTGCGGGCAGGGCCGGGCTCCCTCCAGATGCCCTGTCGGAGGAGCCTCCCTGACTCTCCCAGCTTCTGGCTTCACTGGGCTTACAGCCACATCCTTCCCGTCCCTGCCTTGTCTTCACGTGGCCTTTTTCTCTGTGTTTCTGTCTCAAAACTCCCCCTCCTTCCTCTTAGAAAGACACCAGTCATCGCACAGAGGCCCCTTCTCAGGATACTCGCATTGGGAGACTTCCACCTGTGAAGACCATGTTTCCCAGTAAGTTACATGCACAGGTAACAGGATTCAAGCCTATCTTTGGGGAAGACACAGTTTAACCTACTACAGATGCTGAAACAGCCAAAGGGATTGCAAACTCTTTCATTCTAATCCCAGGGAGCTGTGGAGGGGAAGCCACTGGGAGAGGGTGCTAAGGCAGAGGCAGCCATGAGTTATTTCTGGAAGTCTAACCAGTTTCCACTGATTAATCCCTCCTCCCAGCACATCGTTTCTATGTGGACAGAAAAGAAGAAGAGTGAAATTCAAAGCAGGAAGGTAAAGATCTGAAACCACTTTCTTTTTCTTTAGTAACCATTTTCCATTTTGAAGTATTCCAAAGGCCTCATTTAAAAATCATCAGATAACACATCAATCTTTCACCCTTCCCCCCCGGAATGGATTACCGTGCCATTATAACACCACTCCTTCTGTGCTAACGGAGATAAACCGACAACGCTCAGGACCCAGGTACCAGCCCTGAAAGCGCCCGCCTGGCCTTAGGAACGTGCCCTGCTGAGGGGCTTCCCTTGCTGCGTGTGATTTACCCAGGGGGTGGGGCAGGCCTACAAGTGAGCTGATGACCCAGATCACACTGAACGTAAGGCCACACGGAGGATGTAACAGGGAGTCAGGCTCCCATGGCTGCCCTTGAGCCCAGTTTGGAGCAGACTTTCTGAGAGGTCTGGAAAATTTACATCAGAATCTCGCAGGTACACTCTCTCCACTGACAGGACCCTGCAAAACCTCTCTAAAAGCCCCCATCATTAACGAGCAGGAACTATCGCCCTGGCACAGACTTCTGGTCCTTTCGGGGCCAGCATATTCTCTGCTAATGGCCAGGGAAGCAGCATGCCTGGCTCGGGGCAGCAGGCAGCCTGTTCTAAGCACTCGGCTCACACAGTGCCTGTGTGGCCCACTGGCCTGGGCATCATCCCCATCCAACCAGGTTCCCTGTTTCGCCCTCAAATATGACTCCCCAAGACACAGACAGGCCCAGCAGAGCCGTACCTCTCAGTCTCCCTTAAGGAGCGAGCAGGCCTCCAAACCGTGAAGTAGTTCCAAATTCTAAGCTCTCTCTGTCCCCTGTCTGAGGGTCCTCTGGGGTTCAGATGTGGCCACAATCACAGGGTCCCTTCCAAAGAGTGAAGGGGGATGATTCCTGAGGAGCGTCGAAGCTAAGAAATCTCTAGGTGGAAATGATCGGGACGGGCAGCCTGCGCTCTCAGATCTAGGTCTGGCTGACCTAGTGGAGGGGTCTGGCCCAGTGCTGGGTGCGTCACCCGCACTGCTTTCCCATCCTGTCCGCGGCTCTCCACACGTTCAGGTCTTCACCATCAAACTCAGCATCTGTGAGTAAACTAGATCGCTAACACAAGCCACAGATGGACAGACACACAGAAGCATATGCTGTTCAAGAAAGGAGCCCATTACCAAACTTAACACCACGACATCATCCACACACAGGTCTGTCCTCCAGAACCGTGCTGTCCCACACAGAAGCCACTGGCAACACACGGCTAGATGAAGTTCATTACAATTAAACAAGAGCAAAAGTTCGGTTTCTCCTCTGCACTAATCCCATTTCAGATGCTACGTACCACGTCAGGCCAGCTCAGTGACAGTTTTCCATCTTACAGAAAGTCCTACTGGACAGTGCTGTTCTGGACCCTCTCAGTACCAATGTATGGAAGCTGATGATATTTGTGTACTGTAGATCTTAGCCTTCTTCCCACAAGAGATAATCAGGGCTATGACAGCATCGCCTCCGTACTGACTCTGTCCCTTGAAGTCTTTCCTCCTCCTGCAAGACGAGCATCTGCAGAGCATCCGCACTCCACCCCACACTTACGGACGACAGGAACCTGGAGTTCTAGAAAATCAGAGCAAATCAAATCCCTAGGCCCCTCCACCTGTAATTTGCTAAAAACTCCTTTAACATTCAGGATAGTCACCACAGCAGCAGTAAACAAACTTCTGCAGGACACCTGGCGCCAGGGAAGGAAGACAACCGGGCTCCCTGACTCTAACCCACCGTGGCTTCTACCCTCCTCAGCAACAGTCACGGCTCAGGTGCTGCTCCTTCCTCTGCCCTCCCTTCCTTTACCTCTGGGAAGAGCTTCCCTGTCTCTTCTCGACATCGATCAGCACCACTGCAGGGCTCACTGCCCTTCCCTGTCCACAGCCCAGTGCTCAGCAGTGCCCCTGACCCATGGTTCCCAAACACTACCCGGAATACTGTTCACAAGGGCTGGTTCATGCCTCCAGCTGCAACACCACAACATTCTGCAGCCAGGGGTCTGGCCTCCTAACTCGAGTAAGCATGAGCAGATCCTGAGTTCCCTGTGAACTTCTCTCTTTAAGGGAAGGCAGCCTTGGTTCACGACCCTACACCTGGAGCTCCTGCCTCCTGTTGGACTGAATCAGGTCAAGCTCTGATGAACGTTTACTTCGAGGAAGCCCTCCAGCCTCCCAGGGACAACGCAGACCCACAGAGAGTGATTAGCTCGACATCCACACAGCAGCAGCTGCTGAGCCCAGATCGTGTTGAATCATGTTGCGTATCATGCCCTACCGAGCATCTGCTGCATGACTATCAAACATTTCTAGAACATTCCAAGTGCTAAAGTTCAGTCTCAACTGATCAGGAGCATCTTCTGGGAAAACGCATGCATGTGGGCTGCAGGGAGAAGTTCCTGTGTGTTCACCACCTAGCACGACACTCAGCAAAAAACGTGAACAGACTCGAGATCCCAACGGCTGTCCCGACATACACCCATTGTCCCCCCGCCACGAAATGGTCAAGTATAGACATATAGCCACCGCTCAACTATCAGAGGCAGAATTAACCCCAAAGTTCTCTCAAGGAGCAGTTTTCTTTGGTCCCAGGTTTTGGGTTCACCTGAAGTGCCCCTTCACCCAGATATGATGACACCACCCAGGAACACCCACCCTCCACACGCCTCCAGGAAGGGTGGGCCCTCCCGACCCCTCCAAGGTGTGTGCAGCTGCTTCTGTCCCAGGACAGCCATGTCTGGGAATGAGGGAATCTCTCTCTACAGAGAACAAACAGCTGCTGCTTCTACAACTTTGGGAAGGTGCCCTGAGTCTTTGTGCCCCAGGTTCAGTGCAACCTAGTGACAGCTGCAATGGTGACACGTCGTTTTGTGACCGATGGAGGCTGTCAATGGCAGTTCTATAGAGATAATTTGAGATTTATTCTCCAGACCTTCTATTGAGCTTTCAGAAAGACACTACCATGAAGTTCTAGTAAAAGAAAAAAAAATCCTCTGCAATCTGTCACACTGAGACAGTAGAAATTTAGCTGGATTTTAACAGGGTCGGTCTATTCCGAGGAACAGATGGGACTATTTTAGGAGCAGTGCTTGCTGGCTTTTTGGAAACATAGTAAAGTCTCTGCCAAGTAAAAGGATGGTTTATGATACTGCTTTGGAAACAAAGAGTTTGGAAAAGTCCTTCCTTATTATTGTGATATATTAAGTATTTATGTATTCTGGTATACTAAATATATTAATTATTCAAAAATAAACAATTACATTTGGTTTACTTCATTCTTGAAATGCAATTTCAAGACAGAGGACCCAGCATCCTGAATCGGTTTGGCTCCTGCTGCTCTGTGAGCTGACAAAGGTCACAGGGTCCAGCCTTTGTTCCACAGCGGCCATACACACTGCCATCACTGAGGGGGGAAGCCCACGTTGGCTACTTCATGGATGATGCTCAGAGGACATTACATTTTGCCTCCAACTCAGAGCCAGGAACCATCTTCCAGAAGAGGGCTCAGTGCTACTAAAAGCCCTTTCCACCAAGTTCCTCGCTCCCAATCCTTTGATCCAGGGGCACATAACAGGCCTGGCCAGGGGTCTCCTTCCACAGGATGCCCAGGCTATCAAAGCCCCTCTGAGGGGCACCAGGAGCCCCTGCCTTTCTTCTCCCTTCTGTTCTGCTCCTGGATCCTTGTGGGTGCCAAGTGGTGCCAGCAAGATACACGGTCAGTTCACATGAAGCCTCTCCCATGCAGGAATGGTCCACAAAGCAACGCACTGTGTGTTCACGACAGGGGCCTAATGTGCATGGACTTGGAGACACTTAACAATGTAGGTGCTCTGTTTATGTAGTGAACCCAAACTACAAACCACTCACTTTAGTTGTTCAATTCTTCACCCACCCTGTGCGAAAGCCTAGTTTACCCAGAGGACTGCAAAAGTTCGAGTTCAAAATTTTAAGTTTAGCATGATGCATTCAGAATTCACATAAAATATCCAGCTACCACTTGAATTTCTCATTTGTCTGTTCATTCACTGAACCAGTGTCTAGAGCACGTACAAGGAATGCTGTGGAATTGAAGAGTAAGATTTAGCTCATACCTTCAAGAAATATACAGCACACACACAAAACTACATATACACACACTTGTAATGACAATATTATGCAGAACCAAAGAGAACCTCAAAAGGGTCACAGATAAAGAGCGCCAGGATGAAGGGGAAGTGGTCATTTCCATCCGTGACAGATGAACACTGTTTCTACAATGATGCTTGCTTTTTGCTGTTTAAATTTTGGCCTTATCAGACACTGAATTACTGTGTTCCAATATCATCTACATAAAATGCACCATTGTGTTAGTTACCATTAAATGTAATGTTACCATTAATGTAAGTTACCATTAAATAATGTACATGCTTCTTGCCACCTTAAGTGACACGCAAGGGGTGAGGAGGGCAGGGACGGGCATCTCCACTGCTATTGTCCTGGAAACAGGAGGGCATGGGCCCCCAGGCATCCTTCCCTTCCAGCTCTCACCCTGCAAGGCAAGGCAACAGAGGAAGTGTCGCCAGAAATAGTGCCAGTAGCAGGGTTCCCGGTGCCCAGGCCAGATTCTTTCCATCCCATGAAGGGAAGAAAGGTTTGTGGAGAGACCACCATGGACTGCAGTGGGTAGAGAGTTTCTTCCCTGAAGAGCCTGTGCCTCCAGAAGCAGGACAAAGGAGGAACCACTAGGAAATCATCTGGGTGATTCCTGAAAACTGGGCACAGAGGGGTGGCAGTGGAGGGAAGCACAGACAACATGAGAGTCCAGGACAAAGAGCAAGCAGGGCTGGAGCACCGGCTGCAGCTCTTCCTAACTGGACAACCGGGACAACTACTTCAGGCCTTAAAGCTGGAACACACAACCCGGCAGGGTTGTGGTGAGGAAGCTGACATCGTACCTGGATACCACACCCCTGAGGCGACTGGGAATGACGTCCACACAGATGTTCTCTTGTTACCACACAGGAAGGCGGTCCTTACGTGTTAAAGACTTGTGTTCTGGGCTTCCCACTTAAAATACGCAGCTTCAAGGTGCAGAAATGTCACAAAGAGACTATATGTAAATATCTCCAGGATCATACATAGTATGTTCAGCCTGGGTGATTTTTCTGCATGTTTCTCAAAGATGATGTGACTTCAATCAACTAATGCAAATTCAACAAAGAAAAGATAAATGTGAAAATACATGCCTACAAAACGTAAACTATGACCTCTTTACCCACAGGATACCCGAACTTCAGCTTACATTTCGTTACTAATTCATTGCTGCTCACACCCTCTCATTTGCTACGTCCCAGACTGCTCTCTCTTCCCTCCCCTGCGATGAACCCAGCTACTCCTCGAAGGCCCTTGCTTTCCTGTGGTCTCTCACGTCTTAATAGCACCACTACTTCCCAGTTATGTTTACGTTTCCCTGGAGAGGGGTATCGCTGTGCGTCAAAAAATCAAGTAACTGAACATTATGAAAAGTGAGGAGGAGGGAATGCTGGGCAGAGAGATTCTCAGCCACTAGATCTCTAGCCATGGGCACAGAAGTCGGCTCAATCACTATTTTAAAGTGTGGCCCTTCATGTACTTTACATGACCAAGAAACCGTGCAAGTGTCCACAGGCCAGAGGAGGGACTGACAGCAGCAGTCGAGCCAGAGGGGCAGGTCCCCTATCGGTGGACACCACAAAAACACTGGCCACTTGGCTCTCTCCACTTGGGAGGGACCCTCGAGAAGACACATTTACACCCTGCTTTGTTAAACTAGCCCATGACACAGACAGTTGACTTGCACAGAACTTCCTTTTACCAAATATTACCTTACTTATCCATTTCTCTCATTCAGTTGGAACAGAAGTACTGATTTTCCTTTTGTTAATCAACTAACCCACAAGCCAAAGAGGCAGGCCCTACCCTTCCCACCTTGCTCCGTACAGGTCAGAGGGAGCCCTTCTTCACCCTAGCCCTCGGACCTCCATAGAGAGTACACGGGGATCAGCCCAGGGAGAGAAGTCACCTTTAAATGCATCTGTCTCGGTGTACTGGAGCTCAGGTATCACAGGGTCTGCTTTCTCCAGAAAACCTCACTGGGCCACTCCGTCTTCCCTGAACCCGACAGGCCCCAAGGTCTCTGCATGTCTCCCCACATAACTTGCTCCCAGGCTTCCATCAGCTCTGCGCTCAGCCACTGTCAGGATGCCTTTCCGAGTATGTCACGTGAAGCCGGGATGCTCCCACTCTCAGCACGTCCATCTTCCCCCACTGGCTCCCCCAGCCCGTTTGCTTGTGGAGACGATGTACTCACACCCCAGCACACCAGACACAGAGAGGCTCCCACATGCACCCCCGCGCTCAGCCAGCTTCTCAGCAACAGCCAGACAGGAGCCCCTGAAAGTGGAACTTCACCTTCTCCATCTCTGCAGCCCAGGATCCAGCAGAGTACCTGACACAAAATTAGGTCCCTAGTAAAAATGTCTCAGAAAGAGAAAAAGCACACTGTTGTTACAACTGCTGACAGAGGCTCTGTAACAGGCCGTGCTCTGGACCTCTGTGAATCACTGCTGAGGTCAAAACCCTCACTTTCACACACAAGGAGTCCCAGACCCAGGGAGGTGAGGCTGTCTGCCCAGGTTGCAGCCCAGTGAGAGGAACTGGTACCGGTTCCCGCCTCGTGCCCGTGTCTGGCCGAGAACCACTTCTCAGGCAAACAATGACTGAACGGCTGGCATTTCCTACCACTTGGCCACATTCATGTGATTCTACTGTCCAGCTGAGTAGAATGACTTGGAGCAGAGGCTACTCCCCTGGGACTGGTCCTCCAGGATGGGGGTAGGGGGCAGCCTGGCCTCCCCACCACAAGCCGAGGACACCACAGGGCCATGTGGACGATGCGCTCCAGAACTGCAACAACGCGACTGAGGACACCAGGCAGCCCTCCTTCCCACACCCCAGTGCCCTCCTGCTTCACGGGCCCTGGCCACCGTCACTGCACCCGCCAGCCCAGGGTCCTCACACTGTGAAGCCATCAGCCTGGGAGGGTGGCTGCCCTTGGGGAGCTTCCTCAGAAACCCAGTCAAGAGCAGGAAACACTTGCCTGACTCCAGACTCCAGCTGCCACCCAAGGTGGGCAAGTTGAGAGCCCCAGCTTCCCGCTCAGGATAAAACCAGGCAAGTCCACACAGAGGCAGCCAGGAAACAGGACAGTGGGCACACTGCTCTCCCCTCCCTTTAGCTCCATCTTCCATCCCTTCATCTCCCAAATCCTCCTCAGAGGACTGTCATAGGTCTGACCTGGGAACAATTTTCCTCAAATTCAACATTCTCGTTATTTTTTCCAGGCAGCTTCCCCCCACCCCCTCTGGCTGCTTCTCTGTCCCTGTCCCTTCTGCTTCCCTCTCCCCCATCTCCAGCCCCGTCCATGTCCTCACCCCAGCCCAGTCCTTCCCTGAGAAAAAGATCCCTATCATCAACCAGCCACTGCACATCTCTGCAGGGAAACCTTCAGGAACTTGAAAGCCCTCAGTCTGCCCAGGCTGAGCTCAACCTTGTGCCCCCAAAACCACCTCGGAAATGATACCACCATCCACCTGGCGACTCCCTGCTGTCCCTCTATCAGGCAAGTGGACAAATCTGCCCACCCCACAGCCCTCCTCTCTGAGTCCTGCCCCTCCACTGCAGTCACATGGTGGTGACTGCCCTTCAGGACACCCCACTCCTCCTAGGGTCACTGGGACATCCCCTAACCAATCCCCTACTCCCACTTTATTAAAAATCATCTTTTTACTGTAACATCAAACAAAATAAAGAAGACTACGCAAAAACAAATGCACGCCTTAATGAACTACTTAAAGGTGAATCTTTTAACCATCACCAACAGAACTGTGACCCACCCCAGAAACCAGTCCACAGCCTGCCCTAGTCACAGCACCTTCCCTCCCCGAGAAAGCACCCAACGCCCGCCCACTTTCCCTCTTTCATTCTCCATACTGCAGCCAGATTATATCAATTTCCTCTTTAAAATCCTTTAAGATAATGTCCAGAGTCCTACATGGTCTGGGAGCCAGCACCAAGAAGGCCCCAGTGACCACCCCCTGCCACCCCTCGGTGCTCACACTCTTGCATACTCCCTCCCACACTGTGACCTCCAAGACTCGATATAAAGACTAGCTCTCTCTCGCATCTCAGCTCTGGGGAGCCCACTGCCACGTGGCTGGGGAAGGGTCAGCTGTGAGGCCCTGAGGCCTCCTGCCAACAGCCCTGCGAGGGGGCCGTCCTGGAAGCAGAATCTCCAGCCCTAGTCGAGCCTTTAGATGAGTGCCGCATGGCCAGTATCTCGACCACAATGAGACAAGCAGAGGCAGACTGCTCAGCAAAGCTGCCCTGAGCCCGTGACCCACAGAAACTAGATGATAATAAATATTGGTTTGGAGGTATTTTGTCACATAACTATACATGGGCACCAGCCCCTGTGTGACAAGCCTCTGCCTGCCTTCCTGGTCTCATCTAGAATCACCCTTCAGGCTCCCTACCCACCAGCACTGAACTCATCTTAGCACCACAAAGGCTGTCAGATTCTTTTTTTCACAGAGTACTTAAAGACATGAGAAAATATTCAAAATACAATACTAAGTGAGAAAAAGCAGTATGCAAAGTACATCGCATGACCCAACGCAGGCAGGAAGGCACTGGTGTGCACACACGTGTGGGTGAATTCTCCAAATGCTGACCCTTACCTGGGTGCCCAGCCTATCAAGACTGGGCTGGTCCCCCAGCACCACACACGCCATCCCACGCACCAGCCCTTCTCCACCTGCCTCTCCGGACAGGGGCTGCTGCCAGCGCACAGGCTGTGCCTTCTCTCCACCATGCTTCCAGCAACCAGCAGAGACTGGCAATAAATACTCATTAACCAAGACTTGTTATTAAACAGGATTCTGGAATTTTTATCAGAGACCATGTTATTGTTTCCTGTAATCATCCTGTGGTACTTCTAAATGCTTGGTGGGAGAGCTGCCAAGAATATCGATGTGCTCAGGCCAAGACCCTTGCAACTAGAGAGCTCTGACAGAGGCTCCAGACTCAGATCAGGCAGAGAGAGTAATTAACATTGATTCTGTTTTGACACTTGCTTTTTATACTTAGATTAAAAGGAGAAACAAGATGCAAAAGTAGCTCACATTCTATTTCAACTCCCTGTATTTCTGTAGTAACTGGACCCTTTCCCTCTGGATTCTCAGCCAAGTGTTAAGAAGGGCCAGCTGGGAAGTGTTAGAGTCTGGGCCTGTGTTGTAGTAGGAGGGGGACAGAGAGATACTGCGATGGAGAGGGGGAAGAGACAGAGAAAAGACGAGACAAAGAGGGAGAGGGAGAGATAGAGACACAGAGGGAGAGAGACAGAGACCGAGAAAGAGCTGAAGAGGGAGAGAGGAAGACAGAGGGAGAGAGGGAGACATGGAGAGAGGGAGTGCGGAGAGACAGACAGATGGAGGGGGAGAGAGTGCAGAGAGTCATGAAGAGAGGGAGAGATGGAGAGAGAGATGGAGAGGAAGGCGGACAGACAGAGAGGGAGAGGTAGGAGCAGCCCAAGGAGGGCAGGGAAGAGCTCCCGAGCGACACAACGACATCTCCACTCGGCTGGGCAGTGCAGACCAGCATCACGGCCACCACAGCTGCACTATGTTGATACGCAGCAGGACCGAAGTAATGAAGGTGCTTAAAGAAGCACTTTAGCCTAGTTTTTGTTTAGGGGGTTTTTTTAGGTTAGGGTTCTTCCTGATTTACTCTTTCCCTCATACAATTTCCTATAAATTGTAAAGATACTGCATGTTGTTGTGAGACACACAGTTACCAAAACACTACATGTAACGCAAGCTAGACTGCACTTGAGGAGTTGGTGTCGGCTGCTGTGTCCCTGACAACAGCCCTCTCGGCTGGGAAAACCTCCCCTCGTTTTCTCCATCAAGAGACAGGTTCAGACAGAGTAAGCTCCCAGGGTGCAGAGCCAACACAAAACCCTGCACCTTCCCCTTCTCACCTGAAACAAGACCTGAGCCATCTGTGTAAGTCATCTGAACAGCTATGCTTTGCAGAATTCCAGAAATTCACCCCCAAATCTAAAAATCTCTATTGCTCAGAAATACATAAGGGAAGATACAATTACGTGTTCATAAACTACCATATTACTCTTGGTCTATATTTAATTTAATTTCAAAGAGCTGACCCTCCACAGCCCTCCCAGCTGTAGAAATCCAAGGTGGCTTCAGGCCCCTCTACTCAGGACCACACTGCCATGGGCAGGCTGTGGAGGCGTGGCCTGCTAGGTCGACTGGAGTCTAGATTTGGCCCCTGGGGATAAACGTGTCAGTAGGACATGGGTGACCACAAGATGGGTATCTGCCAGCACTAAAATCTGTCAACCTTTGGGTGGAAGACTTGCATCAGGTGGTAGCAAGGGGAGCTACAAAACGGAAAAGAGTCTGTCGTCTCTTGAAGCTGCACGCCTTCATTACTGAGCTCCACTCCACCAGAACCTCGTCCATTCTGAGTCAAAGAGCACCTCCGTCTGCACCCACTCACGGGGCCTGACCAGGGACAAGGCCTTTCCCACCTCATCCATAAAGAGGCTCAGGCAGGTATACAACACTCACCTGGACACGCCTCAAAGTTGGGGACTAATCGCAAATCTATCCGAAGTAAGATCAGAAATGGTAATAAATGTCTGCATGTAAATTACGCCGTTTGTCACTGCTGGATGAATGACAATGGGAAGTGACAGATGCTGATTTCATGAAATAAATTAGTTCTTCAATGTGGCTTTTCAAGGGAATCTCATTCTCCAGCTATTTATAAAACTGGAGTAAACTATTAGTGCTTTGCGAAACGAGCCTTATGCAAAGGTCCCCAGTACTGTTTTTCATTTTACACTTAATTCCATCAACTGCTCAATGTTTGATTTGGCTTTTTATGAAAACATTTGTTTTGAGTAACATTTGTTTACTCTAAATATCCTCTGCAAGGGGTCAATATGGCAACTTTTTCTATGAAACAGTTTCTTCCATCTTCTATCAACCACATTATTCCACAAGTGAGTGTTTCTTTTAGATACACTCATGTACATAACACACATGCATTTAAAGTCCTCAGTTCATAACTCAGTTACTTACAAGCCGGCAGAAAACAGGGCGAATAAAGCCTGTGCTCACACAAGGAATTCTGGAGAACAAGTTTTCTTCCTGACTTAAAAATGACAACATCATTCAGTCGCTTGTAAATGTTTACCAATGCCCCAATAAACCAGTCGCTGTTCATAGGCTAGAGGCCAGCTCTCAGGAAGCCACTATTCTGGTGGAAGGAAGGAGCCAGGAGGAGGGAGGAAAAGGCAGGAAACAATACAAGATCAAGGCTGGTAACTGCTAGGGTTGAGGTGGTGAGGCCCTGGAGTTGCTACTTTAGATCAAGTCCTCAAGAGAAGTCTTGAGTCGGCAAAATCTAAAGATCACCACCCAGAGGTTCAGATGGAGGGCAGAGGCAGGAACAAGCCTGGCTGGGCCAAGGCCATCTTCTGCCAGACCACCATGGTCAAGGAGAGTCGCTCTTCCTCAACGTGAATCTGAAAGCTTAATGTGTGTCCCTGATACAGGTAAGCACAAGTTAACATTTCAGAAGTTGATCATTTGTCGGACAGTTATGTGTACAGCATGAAGGCTGTTAAGTCTTTCCCAGCTCTGAAACCCTGTGAGCTTCCTCTGCCAACAACAGTCACTCTTTAGAAAGCATTTTAGGCACAAAGAATTCCACTGGAATACAAAGGTGGGGCCCTAAATTTATCTGTGTCTGATAGATATTATTTTTCTAAGTTAATTGAGGCAACACTGGAACAAAATAATGAGAAATGTCAGTCAATCCACTTGGCCAGTTTAACAGTTCAATATGTGTAACAATGCTCCCCCCAAGACTGTGTCATTAATGATGTAAAGGGAAGAATCTGTGGGAAGGAGCAGAGCCCCAGCCCTGCCAGGAGCCTTCACTGTGACCCTGAAGAAGTCAGTTACCTCTTTCTTCAACTTCCTCCTGGGAAGGAGAGTAAAGTAGAGAGATCAGATCTGAGATTCCAACAAAGAGCCTGAAAGAGACTTCCAAGATTTTGAAAGTTTAGCAGGAATTATATGTTTCCATCTATGATATCACACAAGCTAAGAGTATAATTTCTCCTTCTCCCAATATTATACTCAACTGGATGTGATAGCACTGGCTGTATTTTATGCTGAGCATAAGTTCTGAGGCAGTTCTGTGTTTCAGATGAATAATTTTAACAATGAAGTGCCTGGGCACTTGGTCCCAGATTGCCAGACACTGAAGACGATATGTAACTGGGAAAAAAGCCTGGCCTAGAATGTCTGGTCTTTACTGAGGAACTTCAGAGGACAGAGCCAGAAAAGGGCCGCAGTAAACCCAGAGCAAGTACTGCACTCCCATATAAAGGTAATCAGCACTGAAGGGCAGCAGAACATGCCACCCCAAAACACAACTGCAGGAGTTCAAGACACACCACCCTGAAATGAGCCACTTTGCTGGATTATCCTGAGCTGAAGGCACTGGCAGGGCAGCAGATCCAGGGAGCACATCCTTTGAAGTCACCTCACCTGCCTGAACACAGAGCCTCCACAGGAACTCGGGTGTCACAGGTCCCCTCCACGGGAGCTTCACCACCAGGAAGACTGACTCTGGTCACAGAAGAGGAGCCTAGAAGTGGACCCCACACCCAGACTGTCACAAACTGCCATCCTCCCATCCGTCCTCTGAGGGCCCACTCAGCTTCCCTAAGAATCCTTCCTTTCCCCTAGGAGCTGCCTTCCGCCTCCCCTTCACCTGTCAGCCTGAATTCTAAGCCACTCTGAGAGTTACTCATTTTCCTGGGCATCTCCCATGTGTACATGAGATACACATGTTAATAAACTTCTGTTTTTCTCCTGTTAATCTGTCTTTTATTATAGGAGTCTCAGCTAAGAACTCAGAATGGTAGAGGGAAAATTACTTTTCCTCTCCCATACAGCATCAGCCACAGAATTTTTTTTTTAACTCAGGAAGGAACACGTTAGCCCCAAATAAGTGCTACTACCTGAGAGCCCCTAATCCCCAGAGCCTCCACGACATGGCCAGGTTAACTCGCACCCTTCATACCAACAGCAGCAAAGCCTATACACACTTGCAGGTGCAGGTAAAAACCAAGATTCCTCTTTGCCCTTTGAGGAAAGTTCCAGCAGGGGAAAGTCTCCAACTACGATGAGCTCACAACTCTGCCCAAGAAGAGGCTTCTGACACCCTCTGGTCCCTGTGCCCTCCTGTACTCAGGCCCTCCTACCTGTTCACCCAACCTTATGAGATTCCCCCACAACCTGCAGAAGGGAGGCAGCGGAGGAGCAGGTATGGCTACAAACCCCTACAGGAGTTGGGACCCGGGTGTGCCACGTGGCAGTCTGGCCACACCAGAGGAAACATCTAGTCATCTGACCAATTAGTCTGTTAAGTGGAGACAGAAAACCTGAGGCTCTTACTTCTGCCCTTAACTAAATTCTCCTGTCTCAGTCTCAGTCCACCCAGCACCCCGCCTCTGCTGTGCCCACGGCTTTTAGAATCAGATTATGATTTTAGAAGCTGGGCATTACAAACAAAAAGAGTCATACCAAGTAAGTGGTTACTGAGCACCTACGGTATACATGACACAGGTATGGGCTTCCTTGAGACCCTGAAATCTGTGGGGGAAAGACACACGTGCACAAAGGAAGGCTATTCCCTTGGAGGGAATGCCAGGAGACAGAGCAGGGATTCAGGAAAGGGAGAGGTGACTGGAGGACAAAGTTAAGGGTTCAGTGGCTGGAACTGGATACAAATAGAAACAAAAACCCACAGTGACATGTGAGCTCTATAAACACTGGTATTTGCAAGGAGATACCTACCTCACCGTTAATTAAGAGTCAATCAAGACTTAAGTTCTCACACCACTGGACGTACCAGCAGGCAGGCTTCTCGAATGTCTCGCTCCCTGGCAATAAGCCCTTGAATCAGTCTTACTGAAGAAGTGCCACTGTTTCCTTGAAACACCACTGGTTCTCAGGCTGGTTTCAAAGTAAACTTCCCTTTTGCTAATAAACTCAATAACTGACATTCTTAAACACCCAATGACTTCCAAAAAGATGAGCTGACTTAAGAATACAGTAATTAACTATCACACTGGTCACTGTCAACATCAATAACCATCACCTTCTGGTGTCTTTTCATAAGTGTGTGTCCATGTTTTTGGAGCTAGGGAAGGCTCACAATTGACAGAAGGAGGTAACCGTCCTGCTGGACAAATGCCTCCCAAAGCAGGACTGACGGTCAGCCTCTGGCCGGGGGATTCCAACCCCCTGAAAGAGATGTCCTTTCACCTGAGTGTGCGCACACGCTCTTGTCTACTGGTAGATCTGTACCTGGTAGGGCTTCTTACTTCCAAATCTCAATAATAAAACTCTTAAACTTGATAAACATCACAAAATATCTGTCAAGGCTTATTCTGTATTCTTTTTCTTTAGCTTCTGCTGGAGTTTATTCCTCTAACAGTCACAATGGGAGCACTCTGACACTGGGAGGATGAGTTGGTGGCCCAGCATTTCCTTTAAATCTCCCCAGGTCTTGTACCCAGAGCCTTGGCTCAGTTCCTGACAGTGTTCTTGGAGTCTCACTGGACTTGAAGGCCATCTCCCTGAGAAGGGCATCTCTTCAATCAAGTGACCACAATACCTACTTTTGGTCCCTTCTAGAGCTTTCTGCTGCAAAGAGAGGACTCCTCATTCCAGAGATAAGAAGAGGTTCCACAGAAACAGGGTTGTAACCACTGTGAAATTGATGAACACTCTTCCTTCCTTAGAGACTCTCTAGTTTATTCTCTTCTAGAGATTAACAAGGTCATCCACCCACATATCACCACGGACATGGAAGCCATGTCGCCAGGCTCTGTAGCCACCATGACCTTCTTCATCTGTGGAACTGCCTCCTCATGGTCTCCCACACCTCCTTAGGTACCACGGATACTTCTTCCTGCTGCCTGTGTACCTGCCCACTTGCTAGGTCATGTGCTCCAACTGCCGCTTTCAATGGCCTGCAGGCAGAGAAACCAGTAACCAAGGTTACTACAATTCAAAACTAAGCTGAAAGTTTGGTTCACAAGAACATTTCTTTAACAAAAATGCGGAAGTTTTACTGCATGCAATCTGCCTCATCTTTTGAACTCAAAAGCCTTCTTGTGCTTTCCCAAGGTTGTCAACAACGATCCTAACAGTTAACCCCCAATTACAAAAGAAGGGTCAGCAGGCTACTTTCTAATGTTTAAAAAACTGTATGGAGGCATCTGTATTAGAGAATCTGCCCCTGGTCACCAGTATCACCAAGATAAATTTTTAAAAGTGACAATTCCCCGTCCAGAAAATTGGGCTCACTTGATAACTAACACAATGCGTGCTCTTGACAAAGATCCATATGAGTATTTTTGTAAATGAGTTATTCTAAGAAGAACAAGAGCTCACAATTTAAAGAAAACAAATAACTTTTTTGTAAAGAAACGTGATTTACCATTTTTTAAAATTTGTTTCTTCTATGGGAAACACGAAGCCGGGGACTTCTACTTGATATAAAATCTCTACCAAATAGACAAAATTCCCTTTTTAACTGACAGTCACACTCATTCTTTCACTCCATATATGTATACTATGGCCATAATTTAAAACTGACATCCCAGAGGATTTCTACATTAAAGTGCTTTCCATTTTAAACATTTATAACAGGATTTGTATGAACAGTTTTGCAGATATTTTTCCTCACTGAAAATAAATATATTCCAAACCATATTCTCTGCTTCAACCAGCTTTTCATATTTTCATCAATAAATAATTCACTCTGGAATATTCTAAGAACTGAAAAATAAGTTTGAAAAGTAAATACACTCGTGACAGACCAGAAGCATTGTAACAACAGGTCAGAATCAGCAGTGATGAAGAAAGGAGAAGCCACTTAGTAATTTAAAAATGAAACAGAACAAAACAACCTGACTGCTTAAAAGGAATAAATACAGGTCAAGACTGACACATGAACTTTGATTTGCACACAGCCTCAGGAAACCCTACCACCTGGTAGGGTCCCTGCCAGCCTGTGGGCGGCTCCCACCAAGGCCCTTCTCCCCTGCTGCCCACGCACCACTTGACCCCAGGACCCACTGGACAACCACACAGCACTGCCTCCACACCAACTGTGTCTACACTTGGGGAATCCCTCCAGGATGCAGATGTCCTTGCAGCACCCCAAATTCTAAGTCAAACCCCTTATTATAATTCAGCACACACATCACTCAGGGCTCAAAGGCCAATGACAGTGTCCAGACTGCTCTTCCAGAGCATCCTTGAGGCCAGCTATCTTTAGGTGTGCTGTGGGGCTGTTATGCTTTCTTCTTCCCCATCACAGATGAACACAAGCATTAAGATTGAAAGCAGTGCCTACTTCTATATTTGTTCCTTAATGGGAGTAAGAGGAGCACTTTTCAAATTTCCTGAATCCTAAAAAAAACCTCTTGCCAATAGCAGCTGTATTTCTAATCCTCAGCACCCGCCAAAAAATAATTAATAATAGAACTTGCCAAACTGGGTTAAGTCAATCCCCAGGAGAAAATGATCATACAAGTAGATTAAAACTCACTTTCTCAAAAGTCAGTCTAAGTGTAGGGTTAGCAAACCACAGCCTGTGGCCAGAGAACCCAGTCTACCTCTCGTTCTTCTTGCACAGCCCATGAGCTGAGAACACTGTACATTTTTAAATGGTGGAAAGAAACTCAAATTAAGTGTCCATAAAGAACCTTCTATTGGAACACAGCCAGGTGCCTTCACTGTGTCTCATGTGACCACCCTTACTCCAGGGTGGCAGAGCTGAACAGTCGTGAACACTGGATGTGCCTCATTATGTCACAGGGCACCTGGCAAACCATCAACCATGGTGATGCAGCCATACTGGACAGTGCTTTGAGTGACAGGTGAATCCCCTGCAGTGACTATCTTATTCTATCATGTCAAATTAAACAAGAGAAAGGTAGACTCTGAATGCCCACTTTCAAGCACAGTAGCATGCAGTTTAGTTACTGAACCAAGGGCAAAGCAGTGTGCTCATTAGGCAGTGAGCTTGGTAGCTCTGCGGAAAGAACCCAAGATACGTAAACGTCACCCAAGCAAACACTCACCACAGTGTTTCCAACTCACAGGACAGCAAGTTAAAAAAACTAGAAAATTTAAAATTTAACATTCCATCACAGTGGAATTTCACAAAAGTAAAAATGAAGAGAATGCACCCCAAGTTTCTGAGGTTCATTAGCCAGAGACAACTGTTTACTGATGTTAAGATAATTCAGCTGTATCTGATCACAGCAGCTGAAGACATGTATCCAGAGGAAACGAAGTATTTCAAAGAGTAAGCAGCCTTTCGGCCAGAACAGGTACTAGAAAAGCTGAGAACACAGGACAACATCAACAGCCAATTAAACAACAAGGACTGAGTACGATTCCATTGTATAAACATACCACAGCTTTTTTTATCCAGTCACTCAGCCATAAAAAATAACAAAATAATGCCATTTTCAGCAACGTGGATGAACACGGAGAATGTCATTCTAAGTAAGACAAAAAGAAAAATACCATATAATATCACTTATATGTGGAATCTAAAAAAAAAAAAAAAAGCACTTATTTACAAAACAAAAACAGACTCACAGACATAGAAAACAAACTTATGGTTACCAGGGGAGGAAGGGAGTGGGAAGGGATAAATTGGGAGTTCAAGATTTGCAGATACTAATATATATAAAATAAACAACAAGTTTATACTGCACAGCACAGGGAACCATATTCAGTATTAGCCTCAGTTTCCACCTCTGTAAAACAAGGGCAATAATAGTATTTGCTTCCTGGGACTTTTGTGAGGATTCTTTGAGTCACTACATCTAAGTGCTTAGAACACTGCCTGACACATGCTATTTGGACCAAACACTGGTGGATTTCACTGTCTGCTTTGGTATCTCACAAGCACACAGTTAGAAAACAACATTTTCCAGCCTGACTTACTGGAAATATAATAAAATTCTCATTTGAAGGTCACAGATATTAACTGATGTTTTCAAGTAGCAGCAATAATTAACACTAATTCAAACTGCACAAACTTCCTGGGCTGATCAAGACAGACTTGTTTTAAAAAAGGAAAGGAATGGTAAGTTTTATATGTGCTCTTTACCATAAAAAAAGGAAGGAGACCATGAGGGAGGGAACTAGGACCAGTGACTACCTGTGCTCAAGACTCTTCTAGGGTTCCAGGTCCCTCTCTTTACAAAACAGAAGACTACAGCAATTTAAAGTCTCCTTAAGAGACATTCAGATTTTACAGCAGCGAGGATCTCAGCAGGTCAATGCTCTTTCCCAGGAGCATGTGTGATCCTTGCAATGACACAGTTCTCTCAGAAAGAGAGTACAGGCCTCAGTGCCCTGAAATCTGAGAGCAGGAGGAGGATCCCAGAGGAATGATGTATGAAGGACAATCCATTGGGGCAAGAAACAGCAGCTGTCAGAACATGGAGTGAAGGGCACACTTATCCTTTCCTACCAGTAAGCACTGCCACACAGAGACCATGCCCTCTCCAGGCTGAGGGGAGGCTCATGGGTGCAGGCACCACAGGGCATATTTCCCTTCAGCCTGATAACAGAATGAGAATGTGCACCGAGCAGGTTCTCCGTGCTGGGAGAACTCAGGCTGGGGGAACAAACACACCGAATGCCAACACCATTTTCAGAAACACACAACAGTGAGACACAGTCTTCTCCTATCCATTCCTCCTCCCTACCGCAGTTAAGAGCGGAGTTAGCATTTTTATCAGGCGCACCTCAGACTTTGAATCATCTCGCATTTTCATCATGTCAAGCATTCCCCTCTCCTAACACAGATCCTAGTTCTGGAAGCAGATGTGTTCATTCCTACAGGGCTCACGAGCCATGTGCCCAGCTGCCATCGGCTGTGACGACTTCAGAATGCACATTTGTCTAACACAAAAGTAATGGAAATTTTTTAAAATTAAACTGCTATATACATTTGCTGGCCCATATTCTAACTACACTACTCTATTCTAAATACGCTAAGACCCAGCAGTGTTCAACACTGTTCAACACTTGAAATATCCAATAAATGTCTGTGAAATGGACTCAGTATACTACACAATGAAGGTTTTAATTCATAATTACAATCATTAGCCATGACAATGCTGTAAAGCAAATGCAGACTTACCACAGATTAAATCATATTTTAGTATTAACTGTATTTAATCATAAAAGACTTTCACAATTGTTTGCTCCTGTTTTGAAAGGCAATGTTAAAAAGTGGCTGGGACAGTCCACAAATTCCTACTCTCTCTAACCTCAGTTTTGTCATCTATAGTTTCTTCAATAATAATGCTTCTTAGGAAAAAAAAGTTTATATCGTATAGCTCAGGGAAATATATTCAAGATCTTGTAGTACCTCACAGTGGAAAAGAATATGAAAATGAATATATGTATATTCATGTATGACTGAAAAATTGTGCTGTACACCAGAAATTGACACACTGTAAACTGACTTTAACTCAATAAAAAATAAAATAAAATAAAATGGAGTTTAAAAAATAATACTTCTGCCTCATAAGGCTGCTCTGAGAATTAAATGAGCTAGCATGTAAATTAGCCAACACTGATAATGTTCCAGATAAATGTTTACTTCAGTTTACTTTCTTTCCAGTTTAATGAAGCCAGATGCTATTAGAGACCAAAAAACAACAAATATGTTAGAATACAATGTCACAGAGATCCACCTTCATTCAGTTCATGTCCATGTTCCATTTGTGTAAGAGTAAAAAAAGTGTTAACTGGCACATGATCTATATATAATCTATATATATTTTCACTGATTGTGATCTTGTATATACTTCGGGCATTGCTCAAAACATTTAAGTTGGAACTAATCACTCTTGCACCACAAGTGCACCAGAAGCAAAAGATGAAATGTTTCCATTTCATAGAGGAGCAAATTCCAGTAGTATTTGGATGCACCCAGTAGTACTTCATAACCCTTCGACAATGTGAAATTGAACCATCTTTTGACAAACCACTGGCACCTATCAAGGAGAATGGCCTCCAGTTAAACGAAAACATCACTAGACTGAGTTTCTCACCAATTCATCAGTGAATAGCAACAATTTTTCTAAGTTAAAAAAATCATCAGGATTATAAGTAAAAATTAATAAAGGCAAAAGTAAATATGAAAAGTTTATCGCATCACGTCAACTCCATTTTCTATGTGCCCATAATAGTGTGCACACCTGTTTTTCACACTTTGTCACCCCAGCTACCAATGTGCTCTCTAAGTGTGGTGAGAGCTCCACCAGTTAAAGGAGGTAGGATTCATCTCTGTGGCCTCAGGAGCTAATACTAAGCTTGGCACATAACTGTGAATGTCTGTCAAGGAATAAATGGCCAGAGGAAGGATTTGCAACCATTAGCCCAGCAGTTACAAAAAGTAAAAGCCAAGCTCTTGCCTTCCAGGTACTTACATTAACTAGTATGAGATTTTACGTGATTTATTATAGTAATTAGTAAGGTAAACTTGGCTGACACTAAACCCAAAGATTTCTTTTTAACCACTGAAGAGAGAAAAACTGAAAAAATACCTTTTAAGAAGTTGCAAGCAACACCTATTCCTTCAAAAGTAGAACGTACAGTTTACCTTTGAGACAGCCTTTTTTTCCCTGAAAAATCAGATTATTATAGCAATAGTCCAACAAAAATGAAATTTCCTAAGAAATGGCAAACAAATTACTTAAAAATCCAAAACTACAGACAACCTAAGATTTGAGGCATCTTACTCTCAAACCCCACATCTGGACATGCTTTGCACAAAGTTCTTATTTTCATTGTTCCCTTAAACACTCTATCCTTTTTCCATCTTAAATGTCTTCTTTTTTATCCTTCCAAACAATACCTAAAAATGAACTCAAACATCACTTTCAATTTTATGCTACTGTGATATCACTGTGAAACACTATGATACTGTGTTTGTTTTGAACTGTATATATTGGCAACAGTAAAAGGATTCTGCTCTGTAGCGACAAGACCACCCTGCAGTCACTACTCTATGAAGATAAACAGCTGAAAGATGAACACATATTTCCTGATCGATGGCAACGTCCAATTTATGAACTAAGTGGTAACAAAGGCTGTGATAAGGAAGTAAATGAAAGAAAGACAGTTAATATGATGGTAATGTTATTTTGAAGTTTCCTTTCCTTACACAAGTCACCAGTAAATCTGTGTTCTCATCTGGGGATAAAACCTACTTTACAGAGCTGTTGTGATGATTAAGTGCACATGCATGTCAATGAAATGTTTAGTTCCTACTTTACTGCAAAGGTCCAATAACTTGCCAAATTTCACATACTATGCAACCACGAACAAATGTTTTCACCCTATACTCTCTCCATGTTAGCCAAATGGTCCTTCACTGGAAGCCTATTGAAGCTGGATTCTTGATACTACACACTGTACAGCTATATCTCCACATACAGACACACATACACAGTGTATGCACATATATAGTGTATGCATATAGTGTCCATACACATATGGTTTATACAAAATATACCTATATATCTCCATACAGTGCACAGTTTACATACATACATTGTCCATACATATACACATGTAGTGTATACACATTTATAGTATGTACATATACAATGTCCACACACATATACACATATAGAGCGTATGTGCTTATGTGTACATATATACAAAAGGACATATGTGATCCATGTGATGCATATATATAGCATGTGTACATACAGTGTACATATATTCATGCAGTGTGCATACGTACAGCATAGTGTATATGCATGCATATACAGTGCATGTGTACACAGGTACCATATAATGTACATATAATGTTCAATGTACACAGCATACATGTACATAGTGTATATGCATACAATGTACATAGTGTACATATATATACACATAAAATGTATGTAATACATAGCCATATGGTACATATACAGTGTACTTATATAGCATATATACAGTATACATGCACACAATGTGCACAAACAAGTGTACAATATGCATGTAGTATATGTGCATACATACAACACACATGTATAAACACATATAATGTACAGACCATGCTATACAGTGTACTTCTGGTACACATGCACGCATACAATGTTCACACATATGTACCATATTGATTCTTCTGATCCATGAACTCAGGATATCTTCCCATTTCGTCTTCCTAAAATTTCCTTCTTCAAAGTCTTACACTTTTCATTGTCAGTTATTTTCCTTTCTTGGTTAAATGCGCATGTATGTACAACACACATCATACACATGATCATATATACAATGTATGTGCGTGCAGGTGAACATACAATATGCCCATATGTACAATATACATGTGGTACACATGCATACATACAACGCCCACACACAAAGTGTACAAACACTAAAACCCTAACAGGGCCTTGTGGAACCTCGTCTTTTAACGCTCCAGGAGTGCTGCCAGTTCCACCTGACTGATTTTTTTTTTCAAACTACAATTCAGCATTTAAAAAATAATTTTAATGAATACAGCTAGTGACAAAAAGACAGTAAAAACTGTAAAGCCACTTTCCTTAGAAATGTGACTTGATGACAGAGATCAGCCATCTCCTAGTGAAGTGCATATAACAGGCCGATTAGCAACAAAGTTATCCTTTAAAAAACTAGAAAAGTGTGGACCTTCTCCAGCCACCACGTCGCCACGTCACGCAGTGCAGCCCAATGCCAGCAGATTCTCTGCTGCAAAACGTATCTACCACCCAGCCAACAGAACCTTTCCAGTGTAATAGTTGTGCTATTCTATTTACATTTTTCTTTTTTTTAAAGGTAAGCTGAAAAAAGAAATAGCCCATGTGTTTGTTTAATTAAAATGACTTTCTAAATGAAAGACTGTTATTTGTCAACAGCACACCAAAAATCCAACATTCAGTGAAGATGTGGCCCCTGGGGAATACATAAAGGCACAAGATTCTGTGATACAGAATCAAGGACATCTACCTAAGGAAAATATAATCAAACTGCTAAAGCTACTCAAACAGATACTTACAGATTATTTTAAAAGATTTTTTAATAGTAAGATATCCTATGGGGGAAAAAATTAGGAATGAAAATACCAGTACCTGGAAGATATATACAAAATGATCTTAACGTCTCTTCAATAAGGTTAAATAAAACTGTATTAAGTAATGTACTCCGTTATTCTTTATCTGAAGCTGTGGGTAGAATTAATAACCAAGAGGCGGTAAGTGAATAAATAGTAGGGTCATGTTAAAGGATAAGAAGAGTAAGTCAGTGGCTAAATCTAAGTAGAACTAAGTTCAGGGTCAGTTCTATCCCCAGTCCCCACCATACTGCAGAAGAAATGAGGACCTGTCTTTAGAAGCCCTCAATTTCCCACCTGCCTTACTTAATCCTTTCCAATTTAGCTGTTCCATGTGAAACTGAGCCCAAAAGTCTACTGACATCTTACGGTTATTAAAGTGTCCATAGTTAAACAACAACCTCAAAGGAAGAGGTCTAGACTTCATGTTCTACCAAGATGCACGCAAGCCCAACAAACCCCAGCACACCATACCCCAAAGGATGCTGTTACCCACGTGGTCAGAAGCAACCTGAGGCAGAGCTCACTGTCTTGCTAATTCTCTTTGGACCTGATCCAATTCAAGATAATACATAAAATTCTCTTTTAAAAAACCCACAGTACATTCACTACAAAAAGATAATGAAACCTGGTGACATTCGGGCAAAGGAAAATACCAATGTTAGATGACTTCTATCTGGAAGAATGTGCTTCCAAATCAAGTCTGTAACCATCTGGCCACAGAATGCTGCCCTGTCCTTGCAAACCACTAACTAGACCACATGTTTTACACCTGTTCTTGTCTTTTATACAATAGAGCCCAACGCTGTAATGACAAAAAAGAGCTACGAAAAAAGACTTTCTAATTACCAAAAAGCAATTATTGTATATGTAAGTGCTTGTGATTTATTTGTAAAGCAATGAAAGAAGGTTCTACTTTGCAGAAGAAAACTTCTGATGTGTATCGCAACTCTCAGCTTTTGGGAAAAGTATGACTTTTCTTTGTAAACAAAACAATATGTCCATAAGACCATTTTGCCACATATAATTAAAGGCATGTATGATATTTTATCAGTCGCCCTGTCTTCACAGACATTATCATCTGGCTGTCTTACAGATTTGCAAAGTCTTGTAGACTTACAAAACTGTGTGAGGGACCATTTTCATCCCCCACAAAAGTAACATACACCACACAGAAACGCACAATCATACTGCCTCCAAAGGAACGCTCGGCCATTTAAGTGCATTAATAAGAGTAGAACTGTATTAAAAGTGTACCACAAACACAGTATTTATTTGCTTCTGAAAAGCCAAAACATACACTTCCTCCAGACCCTTTCAGTATTTTCCAGAGGCTATTTTGCACATCCAGTTTTGCCCATGACACAAGGAGCAACACAGGATTCAGGGATTCATTAGGAACCCATGAAATGTGAGGCAGGGAGGAAAATGTGCACACCATATCCTCTGAGGAGGAATTCGGTGTCTGTACCAAAAGGACTGAAAATCTGCATACTTTCCAGGCCAGTAATTACTCTCATTTTTATCAAATACATCTACAATCATATACAGTATAGGAAAAAAGCAATTTTGATTACATGCTGTTAATATAAGTAAAACACTCACTGCAACGTCCACTCCAGGACAAAGAACTAAGTCATCTTTTTTTTTTTTTTTTAACTTAGGAGGAATGAAGGAACTTCTGCCAGAGGTGGCTACACTTCATGAGCCAATGACAAGAGCTGGACTTGGCCAGGCCATCCACTGCTCTTGTAGGGAAGGTCTTGTTCTGTGTTCTGCTTCCCAGAGGTGTCCAAAACTCAGAAAATAGGAAGATGGGCAAGAGAGGACCTGGGGAGTTGAGATAACCCACCCAGAGCTCAGCACTGACCAGGCCACTGGATGTGCACTGCTGTAGGCAGTGAGGAGCCGCCTCGAGAAAACTCATCCAAGTGACCATCCCAGGGGATGGCTGGGCACCATCGACTGCTCTCCCCAATACCTGCCACCTCCCCAGAGCCCACTTCTCCAAAGGACACAAACAACTCTTGTTCCAGGCCTTCAGGTCCATGGTAACTGCTTTGGGGCCCTGATTCAGGATTTTTTCAGAATCAAGAATACACCAAACTGTCAAGAAGCCAGGACTGCAGAAATGATGTGAGTATAAGGTAGATGCTGAGCTAAGAAAGCTGGCAACTGGCCAGACACCCAGATGCCAGGGTGGCAGTCAGACAGCCACCAGAGTTAGCCAGGTGCCTGTCTCAGAAAGCCATCAGAGGGGCTCCTGTGTGCATGTTTGTGCACCCCACATGTGTGCACATGCCCTCACACACCACACACATACCCTCAAATACTTGCACACACAGCCACACATCCAAAGCACAACCACACACATGCACACATATCTGACACATGCCAGCCTAGAAACTGTCACTCCTCAACCACAAGTGTCGCATTTTTCTCATGTCATTTCTCTTCCTGTGTTACACCAACATACAGATTCCCAACTTGGTAACATCTGACACCAGGAAGCCTCCTTCTCTTAAACAGAACTGCGGTCCAAAGTCAGTTTCATTTAGGCGTTTTTCAGTCTCCGCCTCATGGTCCATCAGTCTACACTGACAAAGGTCTGCAATCCAACACAACTACCAGGTCTCAAAGCTGGAGAAGAAAACAGGAAGGCTTCTCAGGACACGTGGAACATGTGTTTCTCTTACACCCATGGTCCTGCTTATCGTGAGGAAGAAGGCAGAGGTTGGATGTTTCCGGGAGGAAAAATGTCTTTCAATCAAAGGGCAAAGTACTTGAAATCTTACCTTTTGAATGAAACAAACCTAACAATGGTGGCCTGTATCACTTCTGCACCAGGGACAGCGAGGACACTCAGCTGCCCAATTCCCGTGACAGTCCAATGAGGGGGATGCTAGTAGCTATGTCCTACAGCTGAAACACCTGAGACCACAGCGGTTCCAGGGAGGAGTAAGTGAGGAGTCAGTACTGAACCCCACCCACCTCCAACGGAGTCCTGACATTAAACAGGCAACTTATTGCTGCTCTGTCCTTAGCTTTAAACCATATTGCAGAGAAAGAAGCAAGATGGTGGAGTAGAACAATGCTTGTAGCTCACCCTTTCCCACAAATACACCAAAACTCACATCTACGGACCCACTCAGCCAATCAGAGCACCTGCGGAACTCCGACAGAACATCGCCCTCTTCAAAAGACAAAGGCGCCAAAAATCTGGTACGAGAAAAGGAAAAAAAGGCAAAACAGTGCAGGATCGGTCCCACGGGGAGGGAGCGGCAAAGGAGGAATAGCACTCATTCTCTGAACCTCCCCCTCTCCAACGGAGAGGCCAGCGGGACCAAGGGGAAGACTCCGAGGCTCAGATCTGCCCCAAGCACCTCTTGACAGACAGAACTAAGTTAAACAGGCACAAAGAGTCCCCATGACACCCAGCCCGAGATGCTAGCTGGCAGCTGGGGGCTGGGACAGGCTACCAGAGCCAGGTAGAGGACTGGGGCAGCAGCACTGATGCAGCCCCAGGGGGACTGCAGAGTGCTACGAGCCGTGGCTGGGAGGAGATATGGAACAGAACAACTTCGGTCCCCCATAAATTGCGAAAAAAGCAAAGCAACACAGCTGGTGTGCCCTGAGGGGAGGGGCACCGTAGCCTTTCTCACCTCAGACCCACAGCGCCATTACTGGAGCTTCTCGCGAGAAGAGAGGCTGTTGCCATATCCTCCTGTGGGCAGCACCCAGGCAGGCGTGGGGCCAAGACCTGAATCTGCATTCCCAGGGGGCTCCACGACCTCCTAGGCAGGACTGAGATTTGTTTACAGCCCAAGGCAGATAGGATCCTTCTGCCCTGGCACCTCAGAGAACTTGCACTGCCAAGACAAACAAGGAGCTAAGATTTGGCACAGAGCAGGGGCGGGGCTGTTTCGCGGTCTTCCCCGAGCCTACCTACAGAGCACCAACCAGAGGTGGAGTGGGCAGCTGCACAGAGCAGCAGAGCAACCCACACTGGGAGAGGCGGGTGGCCACCCGCCTTCCTGGCAGGAACGCAGCACCTGACCTCAGTGCTGGGAGGGGGCGCAATCCGCCCACCTGTCTCATCCGAGCGCAGCATCTAACTGTGACATTGGGAGGGGGAGTGACCCACCTGCCCACCGGTGCCAGAGAGCTATGAGCAATATGAAGAAGCAGAGGGACCAGTCCCAATTAAAAGATCAAGAAAAATCCCCTGAAAGCACGATCAAGGAAATAGACATTGACAGCCTACTAGATCAAGATTTCAAAAAAGAAGTGATCAAAGTACCGAAGGAACTAAAAGAAACTGTGTTTAGAGATGTCAAATATGTCAAAAATGAAATAGAAGCTATAATGAAAAACCAATTAGAACTGGTAAACTCATTGGCTGAGATGAGAGCTGATCTAAAGGCTGTACAAAGCAGGCTAGATAATGCAAAGGAACAGAAAGCACCCAATCAGAACAGCTGAGAGAAAAACAAATAAAAACCAATGAAAACAATATAAGGGACCTGTGGGATAATATAAAGCATGACAATCTATGCATAATAGGGGTTCCAGAAGGGGAAGAAAGAACAAAAGGGATTGAAAAGGTATTTGAGGAAATCATGACTGAAAACTTCCCAAACCTAAAGAAGGAATCAGATACCCAAGTATAGGAGGCTCAGAGGGTCCCAAACAGGAAGAACCCAAACAGACCCACACTAAGACATATCATAATCAAGATGGCCAGAGTCAAGGATAAAGAAATGATCCTAAAGGCAGCAAGAGAAAAACAGTGAGTTACAAGGGAACCCCCAATAAGGCTCTCAGCTGATTTCTCTACACAAACACTATAGGCCAGAAGGGAATGGCAAGATATATTCAAAGTCCTGAATGAAAAACAGATGCATCCTAGGATACTCTATCCAGCAAGGCTACCCTTTAGAATATAAGGAGAGATAAAGAACTTCACAGACTAGCAAAAACTAAGAGTTTAGCAACACTAAACCCATGCTAAAAGAAATATTGACAGGTCAACTCTAAATAAAAAAGAAGCAAGATGCTACAAAAATGAGAAACTTATAACTGGAAAGGTGATAACTACCATGAATTAAAAATAGAATAAACACAAAATTGTAAAAGAAGGTGTCTTAATCACTAAGAGTGGGAGAGGGAAGCAAGGAAAGCCACTGTGGAAAACAGTATGGAGATTCCCCAAAAGACTAGGAATAGACTTACCATATGACCCAGGAATCCCGCTCCTGGGCATATATCCAGAAGGAACCCTACTTCAAAATGACACCTGCACCTCAGTGTTCATAGCAGCACTATTTACAGTAGCCAAGACATGGAAACAGCCTAAATGTCCATCAACAGATGACTGGATAAAGAAGAAGTGGTATATTTATACAATGGAATACTATTCAGCCACAAAAACCGACAACATAAAGCCATTTGCAGCAACATGGATGTTCCTGGAGATTGTCATTCTAAGTGAAGTGAGCCAGAAAGAGAAATAAAAATACCATATGAGATCACTCATATGTGGAATCTGAAAAAAAAAAGAACATAAATACAAAACAGACTCATAGACATAGAATACAAACTTGTGGCTGCCAAGTGGGTGGGGGGTGGGAAGGGACAGACTGGGATTTTAAAATGTAGACTAGATAAACAAGATTATACTGTATAGCACAGGGAAATATATACAAGATCTTGTGGTAGTTCACAGCCAAAAAAAAAAAATTACAATGAATATATGTATGTTCACGTATAACTGAAAAATTGTGCTCTACATTGGAATTTGACACAACATTGTAAAATGACTATTACTCAATAAAAAAAAGTTTTTAAAAAAGCATACTGCAATTATCAGCAATCTTCTTGAATACTGTTCCTTTGGACTTCATAGCAGGTAATGTGAATAATCAAACAATCTTTCAGAAATATTTTGCCAAGTCTTCTTTCAGATATAACTGTCATGAAATTAATGAAAAACTGAGCTATGAAATAAACCTAAGTTCATACTGAAATGAATCACAAAGGAATTCTTAATTTGAAGAACAGAAGTGAAAAAACAGTATTCTCTAAATCGCACCAGCCAGAAGAGCCATCATCTTAAACTACAACTGGCTCTGTATGCTTAACAATGAATTGTACAGAATAACCTCAGATGCGACCATGAGCTGAACGTTCATCTTCATCACCTGAGAGCTCTCCTGCTACAGTAGGAAGAAAGAAAGGCATCCTTGTAGACAGTTTTAACTGGGACTTGCAACACTGCAGATCTCAGCCGGAAGTTTACTGGGCGGTATTCTGCAAGATGCAATGAATAGAAAAACACTACCAACCTGAGTACAAGCGACTGCTTCTTTGCAACAAGGAGACAACAGCAGGAGAAGACCACAGGTAGAACACTGCAAATGTTCAAAAGGAAGGATACAACGGAACAGAAGAATCTTCTGTTATCAGTCACAGTTTATTTAAACTATTAAAAAATACATAAAATAACTGCATACATATTTCTGGAGATTTTTCTTCTGAATTTTCTCACAATTATGTCAGTACTCAGAAAAGGAGAAGGAACAATTTAGAAGAATAAACTTGATGAGGCAGTATGTTGATGTGAAAACAAAACAGTAACAATTAGGTTAACTACTTTAAACACTTCCTAGGAGTTCAAATAAAAAATTTTTGTCCCACTGGCTTTGTACCACTTTAAGTTAAAAAAAGGTTATTACCATAGCATAGAAAGCAAGCTGATATAGCTCAAATCAGATTTCACGAAAGAGTCCAACAGGTTCCTTCATTTTGTTTACTCTAGTTTTAAAAAAAAAAAAAATAAGTTATACCAACTGCTCTTTTGCAGTTTTGCTGGTAGAGACCCAATATGAACAAGAACTATCACTGTGGAAGTAAGCCTGGGGTGAGGGTGGGAAACCCTGTACACACAGAGGGTTTTAAAATAAGTATTTCACCTAAGTTTATTTTTCATTACGTAATAAAGAACTTTCAGATAGACTGTTCTATCTCCACGAAAAATGTAAAGTGGACTTCATCCTAGTATTCTATGAAAAGGCACAAGAACGAATGGAAGCAGAGAAATAGCAAAGTACAAAGTCAGTCAGACCAGACGCTAACAGACATGTTTAGACCAGGGGACTCGGAGAGCCAGGAGAGCATGGCTTTCCACAAACTGAGCTGTCCATGTGGTGAGGGCACCCATCACTATAATGACGCTGGCCGTGATTCAGGAGGAAGCGTACTAAGCGCCAGCCCACTTCACATTCACAAACCCACCTGCTTTGAAACCTACACAACCTGAGTTCACTCGGTGAGGAAGAGCCACAGTCAGTCTCTCCTGTTGGTGGTCAGTGTAAACACACCAGGCTTTGTCGGGAAAGAGAGGCTGCAGCCAGAGAGTGGTAAACGGGTTTCAATGAAACTATTTCCACCTATTTTACAGTGGAGAACAATGGGGCCTGCCTCGAGGACTGGGGTCAGTTAAGCACAGGTCAGACCAGCGTACAAGGTCCCTCGTCGTGGCTGTTGTCTCACCACTCTCATAGTTGGGGCTCCCTGGACTGACCCTCATGAATGAAGGAGCCTGCCTCTCCAGAACAGAAAAGTGCCACCTCCTCCCTCTCCTCAACCCTTAACTGACCCATTCCCGAGGCCTACTGTCCTCAGCGGCTGCCAGCAGAGTTAGCAGCCCCAGGAGATGGGGGTTGGGGGCAGGCTCCTGCCCAGCTCCCCAGCCACTGCTGCAGGACAAGCGTTGGTCAGCTTCCCTTTCTTCTTCTCTCTGGTCTCTACACATCCACAAGCAACCCAGGCTGCCGCGTGCACCAGTGACAAACACAATGACACACGCACTTCTGAGAAAGTCACTGCCCTAAACTAAGCTCTGCTTCATAACCCGAAAACCCGCTCTCTGGGAACCTCTCATTTCCTTAATTCAGGAATAACCACAAGTCATGCAGGCTCCAACACAACCAAAGAAGGGAGTTCTGGTACCCCTACAGACTGGACAAAATTTAACTGCAAGTTCTTACCTAGTAATTTGAACATAAAGTCATTTCTCAAAACATGCCTGTTTTAATGAGCTACATTATAGGCTGAAAGCATACACACACAAACTATCTGAAGAAAACAGAACACACACAAACCATCTAAGGAAAACTCTGTGCTTTATTTCTTTTTCCCTGTGAATAAAAACAACTTGGATTCGTCATCCATCTCCTTCTTCTGATAAGGGAGAAAACAAAGAGAAATATTTTCTGTTGAAACACATCAAACACTCATTTTAAGACAACGAGAGGTTTTCCCCTAGTCTTCCTGGAACTTGATATCCGTAATGGCTTTTTCAAATCAATGCATAAGAATTTAGAAATATGTTATTTCTTTGCACCTCTATTTTTTGTTTCCATACAGGTAGACACCAGAGCCCTTAAAACAAGTATTTTTCAGTTGTGAAATGTGATTTTTCTGTTCCTAAATCATAAAACGCTGCATCTACTAAGATGGTAACAGAAGGGCAGCTGTGGTGGTAACTAAAGGATTGTTTACTGTCTAAACAAGAAAATAAAATAAATAAATAAAAATATAATTTATAATTAAATTGTAATAATAAAATTTTTCCCATTTATTCCAAAGCTCTTTACTAGAGTGAAGGATTACAGAAAGTGCTGCCAGCCTGATTTCATTAACATGTTCATCTCACTGCATTATACGTGGTAAACTTGACAGATATGTGAAAGCACAGTTGTGACTAAATTAAAACAGATTTTAAAAAAATAAAAAATAAACTGGGCCAAGAACTTTACCTACAGTATCTCATTTAACCCTCACAACAGTACATGATTGTCATCATCCCCATTTACATATGGGTAAACTGAGGCTCAGAAGAGAAACGTCCTTGCCTGAGTTCCCTCCGTGTTATCGGCAGAATAGGTCTCTGGACCCTATGCTCCTATTTCATCTTCTCAAGTCTGAGCAATAAATTAGATATTAAAGGATGCTCTGTGCTGCTTTTTCATTATGTCTTATCATGGGGTGAAAAAAATAGTTAAGTCTTACTGTTATTATTTATTAATTGATTCTAATACCAGCCCAAATCAGGAAGGGGTATATGACAGTACTTTCCTTCACTAAGAGACCCTAAACAATTCCAAATAGAACACAGCATGAACAAAGATTTACTTTGCCCTGACTTTAAACCATTATAAAGGGATACTTTTTTAAACGCGAACTCTTTCTGCTAGTGTCTTGCTCTACTCCAGCCTATTTAAAGAGCACAAAAATGAAGGAGAGGGTTACCATCCTCTGGAAGTAGTAAAGCTATACAGAACAATGTTCTTTACTTCCTGTCTGGCATGTAAACCCGTGTCTCCAAAGGCAAACAATTACGTGCTGCAATGCTTTGAGTACCTTAACATGTGTCAGAGACACTGTCATCTAAACCAAAATCTGAGTCGCACAAATCTAAGAAATCAACAATTCTGAATGTGGCCTGGTGACGCCATCCCCAACAAGACCTGGAAACTATCCCGCATCCCTTCAACTTCGGGGTGAGCCCTCCAACATCCAACAGTGGCGACAATTCCTACTTTACACCTGTATGCTGTTAACACAGTGCTGAAGGCAGGGGCACACTTCAAAGACTCCTGAGGAGGAGACTTGTGTGCAGTTCTCAGCTCTGTGCAAACCTTTCACTCTCCACCAAGACCATCCCCACCTAACAGAGCAGGGGGACCTGATGCCCCTGATGACGATTTACTGAGGAGAAAGCAAAACACCAACAAAGTGAGAAAAAGTTTCATCCACTTAATGTTTTCTATTCTTAATTCGTTAATTCTGTTTACCTTCCATTAAAAGCAGTAGGTGTAGGTGTGTACTTGCATGGAGGTATCAGGATCCAGCCTCCAAGCTCCATGAGCTTCAGAGCCGTGACAAGAAAGGGTCCCGGGCTTACTTCCGCTGAATCAGCTCATGACAGACCAGGTCAGAGGGCCTGCTAGACACCTTCCGCCCACACAACATGAGTCTGCAAGTCTGGGAACACAAGGCCAGTGACAACCATCCTGGCCCCCCTAGAATCAGAGACAGGAACACACGGCACTAAACACAGGGCAAGAGGCAGACAGAGGAACGAAAAGCTAACCCATCTGTGATCCCCTGAAACCCGATCCAGCTTCTTGGCAAAAGGGAAGCAGAAACGGCGTTGAACGTGTATCCCTCCAAGAGCTGGTCTCCTTTTCTGCTCAGGAGTCACACAGACCTTATGCTTACAGGCAAGACTACTTCACTACGTGCACAAAGTACTTTCCGAATTTCACTTTAAATTCTCAGAATGGGGACTACATCTAGCTATCTCTCTTAAAGCGCCCCCTCTCTTGTGGGGAGAAGAAAAATCCATTGAGAAAGAGGTATCAAACAAAGGCCATAACACACAGCCCCCAATTTAAACATTAAAAATTAATAATGCACTTTAAGTTGAAGACGAATAGTTACATCCTAAACACTTAAAAGCCATGCAGCCTCTGGTGGGAGAGGAGTGTGCAGCACAAAAGGCTAGTTCTGTGATTACCCAGCTCAAATAATGGCTTCAGGTCCAAACCCAGTGCTTCCTTGCCCAGAAGCTGCCGGCTCATTTCGGCAAGGGACGGAGCAGGGGCCCTTGTGTGGGCTGCGGCCAGCAGCCCCATGCCCCCCACACCCCACGACGTACCAGCAGCCCCATGCCCCCCACACCCCACGACGTACCAGAGCACCCCGAGAACCCCGCACACTTGCACACCCCTACACCGCGTGCCCCCACACCCCGAGCCCCAGAGCCCTGTGCCCCCCGCACTCCAAGCCCCCCCACACACCTGCTCCCCCTCACATCCCACAGCCCCCACATGGCCCCCCCACACACACACCCGGAGCCCGAGCCCCGCGGCCCCACACTCCGAGCCCCCCACACCTGCTCCTCCTCACACCCCACACCCCAAGCCCCTAGAGCCCCGCCCACCCCGCGACATACCAGAGCGCCCCCCAGAACCCCGTACACTGGCACTCCCCCACACACACCTGCTCCCCCTCACACCCCACACTCTCCACCCCCGAGCCCCACACACGGCGGAGACAGAGGCGGCAGGCGGGAAGCCGCGTGCGTGCGTGCTCACCGGGACGAAGGCCCAGACGACGCCGACTCTCAGGCACCGTCAGGCCGGAGGGCAGATGCCGGCCCACGCGCGCCGAGGCAGCCCTGGCGAGGGAACTGCCGATGGGTCTCCTCAGCGGCCACTGGGTCTGCGGCCCTCAGCCCGCCTCGTCCCTCCCGGGCCAGAGGCTGGGCGCGCGAACCCCAGCCGACGGACGTGGTCCCGCAGACGCCCACCGCCCTGAGGAAAGCGGCGGGCCTCCCCACGCGGGGCTCTAGTGCGCGGGCCTTGTTCTTTCACCTCCGGAGAGACCGGAAGGCTCGTCACACGTCCTTTCACGGTGGTTAGGACCCTACTTTCTCTCACAGTAACCCCGCGGTGTTGCAAACCCGGGGGACGCAATCCCGCCAGTTCATCGAGCAGCGGCCAGGGCGCACGCTCCGTGGGGCGGGGGTAGGGGTGGGGCAGTGCGCGTGAGACCTAGAGCGCATGCTCAGCGGGGCGGGGGTAGGGGCGGTGCACGTGAGACCTAGAGCGCATGCTCAGGGGGCGGGGGGAGGGGCGGTGCACGTGCGGCCCAGCGGGCATGCTCCAGATAAATGCACGTCAGAGGCAGGGGCTTGCTGGGAATAGTGGGAACAGGTGTGAGGGAGGCTTAGGTGGGGAGGGTATTGGGAACACGTGCGAGGTGGGTGGTCAGCTGCAGGCAATCAGGCCCGTGGAGTCCAGCTCACATGAGGAAAGGCCTCAGGCAGTATGGATATTGAGGACTGAATGTGTCCCCCAAATTCAGATGTTGAATCCTAACTTCTAAGGTACTAGGTATTAGATGGTAGGGCCTTGGGAGGTGATGCAGTCATGAGGGTGGAGCCCCCTGATGGGATTAGTGCCCTGATAAAAAGAGACCCCCACAGAGCTCCCTCCATGTATCAAGATGCAGAAATGCCATCTGTGAACCAAGAAGTGGGTCCTACTCAAACAGAGAATTTGCTGGTGCCTTGAACCTGGACTTCCAGCCTCCAGAACCCTGAGAAACCAACCTCTGTTACACCCCCAGTCTGTGGTGGTGTTATAGCAGCCCAAATAGACTGAGAAAATAGCCTGAAAGGGGAAGGATGAGAATAAAAATTCTTATGGCTTCAGACAAAACCAGAATTTGGGCAAAGACTGACAAGACCAACCTACAAATTTCCAATCTACATGTAGACAGAACTAAATATAGCACATATGCAGAAAATGACAGGTAACCTGTCACCTCAGAAATGATCCTGAAGAACCAAACATAGATCAGGTTCAGCATCCCAAAGTCTCTCAGGCACTTTTATTTTCAATAATCCTTGAGTGCATAATTCTATAAAACCAAGAATCACAGCCTTACTAGCTCCACAGACCAGAGATTCAGCATAAGGTGATGCACACCCTAAAATTCTGATCATAGGTTAAAGCAGAGGCAGTGAAAATCAAGTGCAGTCCACAGGGATGCACAAAGACTGAGTAAACTAGATACTTCTAAACCAGCAACACCCTAACTTCCGCTGGGCTTACACAATGACTTTCCAAGGCACAACTAGAAGAATGCCATTCAAACCTGAGGGGTAATTACAAATAGTAAATGCAAGGCCAGTGATAACACTTGTGGCCCTTAGAGAGAACTTGATCTACACCTAAGTACACTAATCGCCATACAAAAATGTAGGGGAGAAGGGCTCTTGTTTCTTTGCTTTGCATTAAACATTCCTAACTGCCACATGAAGGGGAAAACAACTTGCTCAACCAGGAAACAAAGCTCTTTAAGAGACCCAGAAAGCCCCAGGGAGACAATACCCTCAAAGAAGGGTTATGAAATAAAAAGCAAAACAAAACAAAACATTGATACCACGATAGAAATGGCCCCACCACTTGAGAAAGGCTAGTGTTTCTACTACAACTACAAGAGTAAAATAGGCCCGAGGTCCAGCACAGCACCCTAACCCTATGTGGGGTCTTTCTTCAATTTTTTTCTAAGTTTCTACCTAATTAATTCTCAGAATGTCTCTGGGAGAGAAAAGAATTCAATTGTATTGCACTTCTTTTAACAAGTACAGAAAATGAATGTACAGAGGTAAATTTCCACAAAGAGGTTAAAGATAGGGGTCAAGTACAGTACTGTATTGTTACAACTGTGAACTTTCTTCCAAATTCATCTAAACTGGCATGAGATTAGAGTGCAAGAATGTATTACACCTATGAAAGTAAGTCATGTCCAAAATGGCGAACTCTTTACCCAGAACCTGCACAGCCAGAGCTCTGAAAGCCTGTATTGGAAGCTGCCGGTGTGACCAGCACTACAATGATCTGCTCAGGGTCATGCCCCAGCCACTTGAAGAACCCAACCACATGAGAGAGGCTCAGGACGGACTAGCTCTCCAGTGAAGTATGTTCTGTCGTCATCTGTATCCAGGCAAACTTCCAACACCTACGTGATCTCAACTGCTCATCACAAACTCATCCACTTGTGCTGAACCGGCCAGGCTATGGGCTAATGTTTGCAACTCATACACTTGTGTGGTTCTAAAAAAATTTTGGAACAAGAACCCCCAAGATCAGTTTCTGTTTACATAATATTTAGTAAACAAATTTTCACAAGTAAAATTTTTGCTGTGAAACATGAATTTTCAGGAGCCCTGATGAAATACAAAATGCATGCAAATCCACAGAAAACTTGTATTTAGCTTGGTTCCACATTCCAGCCACTCCAGTTCCCAGGAACGTGTAGGTCTCAAAATAATAATAAGGTCCCATACACTAATAGTAAGCCTTTGGTCCCATTTCACAAACCATAAAACACTGCCTTGAAGCAGAAAAAATCCACACCCCCGGGGGCTGGAGGATGGTTAAGAGCATGAATTCTAAAGCCAGACTGCCCAGATCTGCCTCCCTGCTAACTTGAGACAAGTGACCTTAAACTCTCTCAACTCTAATTTCCTCACTAGTACAACGTGGATGATGACAGTACCTCCCTCCTGGAGTAACGGGGGATAAAATGCTGTCAGCGTGGAACTCACCGGGGAATGCACAGTAAGAGTGCCAGCCATGTGATTAAGTACACAAAATCCACATCAAGGATTTACCAAAAAACAAACAAAAGACTTACCCTTCTATAAAGATCACTGCTCTTACTCACCTTTGAGGTATTTAAACAACAAACACTGTTGAGTAGGCATGTGCAAAGGATTTGGTCTGTGACTCTCCAACTTCTCAGGAGAACCCCCCTCATCAAGCCTTCTCCACGTGACCCCTCCAGTCTCCAACCCTAGCCATGCAAGATGATGATGGACTAAGGGCTAGGGCTGCATGTCCAGGATTCAAATTACACATATTAAGTCAGGGAAATTAGTGCTGCTCAAACCTCACTGTGCAGGTGACTCACCAATGATCTTGTCAAATGAAGATTCTGTCTTCATGGGTCAAGAGCAAGATCTGAGGAACTGCATTTCCAACAAGCTTGCCTAATGCTGCTTTGGGGTGAGGATGGGGGCTTGAGTGAAAACATCACAGGAACTAAAACTAAATTCAGGGTTGGGGAAATGGGTTGCCTGAGCTCAGGCTCCCAGACCCTCTCCTCAGAGAAATCTATGCCTAGACCCCCTCAGGAAAGATCCTACATACAGAAACTGCCCTACAGGTAAGGTCCCCCGGGAGGCAGATCCAGACACACAGGTTTCATGACCCCAAATCCTGGCCACTGCAAAGGAGGAGGCCAAGGCACTGACAATCTTGAGCAGACAGGTGTGTCTGTCGTTAATACCCCCAAGCTGCTGGTCGGAAGCCTTCTCATTAAAAAAAAGACCAGTGCCTACCAGTCCCTCCAAAGCCACAGGCTCACATGCAGCCCGAGGCTGAGGCTCCCACCCACATCACTGACAAGAGCCCCTCCCAGCTACAAAGCTGTGTTTGCATCACACTCCAGAGCGTGGGGCCAGCTGCATGCCCCTAGACTGCCCAGTTCACAGTCCCACTATTTGTTTTCGGCTTTTCTTTCAATTCAACACATCAAAACATAAGAATAAAATTCAACACAAAGTTATACTAAGGAAATCAATTTTTTCAGAAAGTAATTTAGGATAAATTTTCCTGGAATTCTGCTGTTTCTGTTTAGAATGATTTTTTTTAATTTGTGTTTTAAAATTAGCTTTTATTATGCTGTCTTTCCAATCTACTAAGACTCCAGAAGAAAAATAAAATAAAATCATTACGAAATCCAATTCCATTTTAGGTCAAGTCAGAAATATGTTTCCTGAACATTATAAAACCCTGATAAAAGAAACTGAAGACAAATAAGTGGACAGATATTTCATGTTAATGTATCAGAAGTAATATTGGTAAAATGTTCATACTACCCAAAGTCATCTATTTAATGCAATTACTATCAAAATTCTAATGCACTTTTCATAGATGTTGAAAAAATAATCTCACAAAACCACAGAAGACCCCAAATAGCCAAAGTAATCCTGAGAAGGAAGAACAAAGCTGGAAGCATCCTGCTTCCTAATTTGAAGCTATATTACAAACTTCTAGTAATCAAAACAGTATGTTTTTTGGCATAAACTCAGACGATTGACAAATGGAACAGAACTGAGAGCCCAGAAATATACTGAGGCATCAACTAATATTTGACAAAGCAGCCAAGAACACTCAATGGGGAAAAGATAGTCTCTTCAACAAATGGTGCTGCAAAAGCTGGAAATCTACACACATAAAAATGAAACTAGACCCCATCTTGCCCCACTCACAAAAATGAACTCAAACAGCTAAAAGACTTAAATGTAAGAACTGCAACTATAAAACACTTAGAAGAAAACACGGGAAAAGCTCCTTGATGTTGGTCTTGGCAACAAATTTTTGGATAAGACACCAAAAGCACAAGCAACAAAAGCAAAAACAAACAAACAGGACTGTATCAAATAAAAAGCTTCTGCACAACAAAGGGAGCAGTCAGCAAAATGAAAAGGTAACCTATGGAATGGGAGAAGACATTTGCAAACCATCTATCTGGTAAGGGGCTAACATCCAAAATATGTAAGGAACTCATACAACTCAATAGCAAAAATAAATAAATAATCCAACTAAAAGTTGGGCAAAGGACTTGAACAGACATTTTCCTAAAAAGACATACAGATGGCCAACAAATACATGAAAAGTTGCTCAACATCACTAATCATCAGGGAAATGCAAATTAAACCCACAATGAGACATCACCTCACACTTGTTAGATGCCTATCAGTAAAAAAAAAAAAAGTGTTGACAAGGATGTGGAGAAAAGAGAACCCTTATGCACTGCTGGTGCAAATGTAAATTGGTGGAGCCACTATGAAGATTCCTTGAAAAAGCTAAAAATACAACTACAATATGATCCAGAAATTCCACTTCTAGGTATTTAACTGAAAAAAATGAAATCACTTTCTCAAAGAGATATCTGTACCCCCGTGTTCATTACTGCATTATTTACAATCACTGAGACGTGGAAATAACCTAAATGTTCACTGAGAGCTGAACAGATACAGAAGATGTGGTGTATATACACAATGAAATGTTACTTAGTCATAGCAAAAAAGGAAATCCTGTCTTTTGCAACAACATAGATGAAAACTTTCACTTATGCTAAGTGAAATAAGCCAACAGAGAAAGACAAATACTGGATAGTCTCACTTAGATATGCAGTTTAAAAAGGCAAACCTCATAGAAATAGAGTAGAACGATGACTGCCAGAGGCAGCCACTGATCTGTTCTCCATTCCTATGGTTTTGTCTTTCCCCAGAGCATCACGTGGTGGCACTATACAGAAAGCATTGTTTTGAGACTGGCTACATTTACTCGCCCGGTGCCACCATGGGGGGGTCATCCAGGCTGCCATGTGCATCAATAACTTGCTTGTTTTTACTGCTGAGCAGTATTCCGTGGTATCGATGTGCCACAGTTTATCTAGTCATCTTTTAGGGGAAAGTAAATAGAGCTGCTATAAACATTCAAGTACAGGTTTTTGTTGATCATCAGTTTTCACTTTTCTAGGGTAAGTATCCGGGACTGGGGACTGCTGGGTCAAGTGTTAAGGGCATGTCTTCTTTTCTAAGAAACTGCCAAGCTGATTTCCAGAGTGGCTGCACCATTCCACACCCGCCAGCAATGCACAAGCGTTCCGGTGGCCCCCACCTCCCCAGCACTTGGTGTTGTCACTGTTACCTTATGCCACTCAAGTGGGCATCTCATCATGGTTGTAATCTGCATCTCAGTAGGACTAGTCACACTGATATATCATGTCATACTTATTTGCCAACCTGATATCCTTTGCAATGAAGCATCTGTTCAGGTCTTCCGTCCACTTAAATTGTTTGTTTTCTTAGTATTGAATTTGGGGAGTCCTTTATATATTCTGGATATAAGTCCTTTGTAGAATATGTGATTTGTAAATATTTTCTCCCCATGTGTAGTTTGTGTCTGCATTTTCCTTAACTATCTTTTGCAGAGCAGTTTTTTCATTTTGATGAACTCCACTTATGTTTTTTTTTATGAATCATAATATCATGTCTAAGAACTCTTTGGCTAACCTAAGGTAAGAGTTTCTGAAAGTTTCAGAGTTTTACATTTAGAGCTCTGATCCATTGCGTTAACTTTTGTATAAGGTGTGTTTCTGTTTTACTCATCTGGATGCTTGATGCTTCCATCACCATCTGTTGAAAAGACTGTACGTTTTTCACTGAACCACTTTTGCACCTTGTCAAAAATCAACGGCCATCTTTATGTGCTTCTATTTATGCACTCTTCTGTCTATTGACCTATGTTGATCCTGAGCAAATTATAACTTACTACTTACTTTAGTAACTGTTTCTTTGTGGAAAAAAATTTGTCTGGAAGCAAAAACAAACCAGTGATACTTTGTATGATGTTATTCTTCTTGTAAGGAAGGTATGAGGCAGCGCAGCCCCAAGACAGATCAATGCTTTAACAGCTCCCAGGCAAGTATACATATAAAACTTGAACATGTCTAAGGGGAGAGCAATTGTTTTCAAAATAGCTTCCAAAGGCTATCAGTGTGACACCAATTTCTCCATAAAAACTCCAACAATTTAACAACAGAACAACATTCATAAAGAACTACTGAATATACTTTAATTAAACTTATAACACAAATGCATCCTCAGGTTAAGATGGTTGGATCAACACTGACCAGACAGTAAGTGCCTTCAAGGTGCAGCACAAACAGGTGAAAAACTGGGGCTAGTTTCCAGCAGGGAGACCCCACACAAGGATCTAATCTGCTGGAAAGGCAGACACTTTAAGCGGCAGATCATGAGAATGATGCTATGACCACAGTGAGATGGGCTAAGCTTAGGACAAGACTGGTGGCCCAGGGCCTGCACATGGAGGCTTCAGACCAGATGGCTCTAGCGTCCATTAACGAGGGGGCCCCATGCTGGGACCAGAGCAAAAAGGTACGTAATTGTTGGGGGGAAGCATAGCATTAGTGCACGGTGCAAAGCAAGCATCTAAATATCACAGTGCCTCGTGGGCCACACTGACCCAACAGACAGGTTCCTGCAGACACCCAGGCTCAGTTATGCAGCCCTGGAAAGGCTGGAATTACTAACTCCCACACTGAGCGGCCTCTCCCGGGGACAACCCTCAGGGGACTCAAGGCCCCACAGCTCCTTTCCCCCAAGAGGTGCTGTGAAGAACTTGGATGCCGACTCCCTCTCGTGGCATATGCCCCCTTCAACCCAGTTCACCATAAACAACACACGCTCCAGCTTTGATTCATTCAGCTCTAGGTTAAAGAAGACAACCCACGCTCTGACCAGCGAAGAGAAGGGTCCACTGCAGCCTGTAAACAAACACAGAGAAGAAAGACGCTACTGTCTAGTCTATGAGGCACACAGCCCCTGCGAGTTAGATGGGTTTTATCTTCCATTTCTTTGCCTTCAGAGTACTAGAAATCAAACTAAAAATAGAAGGAGAAGGAACCTGGAAACTCGACAAAACAAATGAGAATCAAATATCTGGCAGCAGTCATCTTGATGAAGTATTTATTAGAGGGGGAACATTCCTACCTTAAGGCAGAAATATACACACATCAGCACACACCAGCTAACATGATCAAAATGTTAGTTTGCTGAATCCTCTTCACTGCACCACCACAAACTAGCACAGAATGAAATGCTGACCATACGGTGCAAAACCCCACAGGACGGCCGCGTTTGGTAACAAACACACAGAAGGTATATATTCAAAGTGCTGTCCCTTTTGAAAGGGCCCAACAGAAAATTCTCCTTTCATTCCAATGAATTAATGGCATGGCACCAAACATTTCTGGAATGTTCTTTATGCAACTTTTCCTTCCATCTAAAGTGGCCTAACAAAATTCACAAAATTCTTTGAGCTGGGAAAGACTTCAGAGATCTCCTTATTTAACCATAAATCCTCTCTGCTCAGGTAGGAGGTAAAATAAATGATTCCCAAGCCAATGGTCTTTTGACATGTTGTACCTTGTGTCTAATAATGGTACATCCTCATCTATGAAGGGTTAAATTTTGTAAGTAGTCCAGGGTGAGAGAGAACTCTTTCTGGAATTAAACACCAGGTATGAATACAAATTAACGTCCCTGGCTTTCCATTTATGGTGGATAAACTAGGCAAAAGGAATGACAGATGGGAGGAAACTGACTCCTGTGACTCAAGAATCTGACTCCTCTGGGAAACTGGACTTAAAAAGGGAGCAAACTTTGGGTGTCATGGGAGGGGCCGGAGCTCGGCCAGCACTGCTCGTCTCCCCAGGGCTGGAAGCACAGACCTGGTGCCCGAGAGACCAGCTGCAGCAGTGGGCTCCTCGTCACCCCTTGGACCCTAGGGGAGGGGAGGTGGTGTAAAACCAGTGCCTTCCTGTTCCTCCTGCTCATCCTCATCTGTACAGCAGCCCCCCCCCAAAACTCCCTGGTTCCCAGGAGCAAAGGCAGCTGCCTTCGGTGCCCCGGCCCTCGCAGGTCCTATTCTGGGGGCTCAGTAAACAGCAAGAGCTCCCTGCTCGCTGCCCCTCAGGCCACGCCCACTTCCGAGATCATCTGCAGGCATCTGAGGAGGGTCAGCCTACACGCAGAACCTGGGCAGCCAGAAGAAAACATCCTCTCCTCCAGCTGGATCCACCTGGACCTGCAGCCATTCTCCCTGCTTCACTACCTGCTAACTACACCTCAGTCACAGAATTCCTGCTCTGTCTTCAAAGGGACCCACAAAAACCATCTACAAATGGTATGACTCAAGCTGAAAAAAGTGTCCATTTGAATCTTTCACTGGTAAAGATCAACACTGCAACAGGGACTCCATGCACATCACCATGAAAAATGAAATAATTAGTTTACCACCGATGATGCGGGTGCCTTTCCATTTTTTTTTAAATTGAAGTATAGTTGATTTACAGTGCAGTGTTAGTTTCCAGTGTCCATCATAGTGATTCAATTTATATGTTTTTGTGTGTGTATATATATATACACACATATATACACATACATATACACACACACACATACATATGTATTCTCTTTCATTATAGGTTATTACAAGCTATTGCATATAATTCCCTGTGCTCTACAGTAGGGCCTTTTGGTTTTGCTTTTCCATTCTTGGTATAATTTGTAAGCTGACAGCAGCCGCCTGCAACCATCCAGCCCTTGCTCAGAATCCAAACTTCAAGAGTGATCGATCATTACTAGCAGTTGGTAAAGGCTTCCCCTCAGCCCTGAGACACACCCTCCTGGGCCACGTGTAGAATTCCAGCAGGAGACACCGAATGACCAGGACGCACAGAGACAAAATGGCACCAGTTACAGGAATGAGAACCATCTTACGAAGTATCAGCCAATAAACAATGTTTGCCACGAAAACTGATAATAGTAAATATATTTTTTAAATTTAATTGAATTTGTCCCATGATTTGCAAATGACACAGGAGACATCATAAAAATAGGCCTATTGATGATTATGTAAGTCTTTAAACGCCCTTGAACTATTTCTGTCCCTTCATATTTTTATACCAAATACGCCTAAGGTTAGAGAAGTATAAATAATATCCCTGACAACAGCTGGGATGTCACAAGGACAGAACTTACACCCATAGGGACTGACTGACCCCAGTTTCCCTCCTTTCTCTGTATGAAGACACGGAAGGAACTGTGAGCGAGGCCTGAGTGTGCACCTGCCCAGTGTCCCCGAGGGTCCCTGCTGATTCCCTACACACGCCCTGCAGGGCAAGGATGCCCCTCCTTCAGCCTCACCCTGCAGCTCCAGAGAGCCAATGTCACCCCACGGGCCACAGCAGGCCTCCTCCCCGGACCCCTCTGCACCCACGGTCAAGGCAAGGCTGGAAGAAGCTGACCTAACAGGCAGTCACCCCCAAGGAAAACTCCACGTGTCCTTCCAGACAAGGGGCCAAGGCTGCCCGGTGAATCAGCTCAGGGGTAGTGTTTTGTTTCTACATGAAAACAAGACAGTGGTGTTTGAGCAGCACTGACTCAGGGATGCCCCAGGTGGTCTCCCATCTCGCCCCGACAAGGGCAGCTGGAGCAGGGTCCCTGCCTCCCAAGATGCCAAGAGACCCTAAATTGAGCATAAGCCTTTGGTTCAGGCCTTAAATCAATGAGCATCACAATACGGACTTTCTCTTCCTTGATACAAAGGGCCACCCTGCAAAGCACACGCACGATTATGACACGCATTTCCCCTGGATGATGATCAAATCCTGTCAGGCACCATGGGGACACAGTCAGCGGAACCTGGGTTCCTCGTCCCCTCCTGCCCCCGCCCCTGCTGTGCCTGGAACCGCCCGCACCCCCGCATCCTGATCCTCTGCTCTGGTCTCACAGGCTCCTTCCTCAAACTCAAAGGGGCTTGTGTTTCACTTTCTTAAGTGTGAGAATACCCAGGGGAGAATCTTCACTGCTATCCAAACGTGACAGCACGTAAACCGAGCAACGTGCCTGCAGTCAGGCAGGGAGTGGCTGCAGGCATCCTTGGCATGGCTAGTGGGTTTGCAGTTTATCTCAAACTGTCACTGGCAAAACACCAGCCCAGGGATGTCTGCCTTTCTCTCAGGGCAGGCCTCCCCCATGGGCACTTTGCAACGCCTTCAAAGTTTCTGCATCAGAGGCAAGCATGATCCCATGTCCCTGCTTCTTAAAACAAAGTGACAAGGCCCTGTGAAACCAGGACCCCAGAAATGAAGTAACTGAAGGAAGGACAAGCCAGCCCAAATCAGGCTCCACAGAGCACTGCCTCTCCTGGTAATAAACTGGGTTCAGAGAGCAGAAGCTGACTTCTCCCCGTGGCAGGGCTAACCCTGGCTCTGGGATTCCAGCAGAAGTGACGCTTCACTGAAATGGTTAGAATTAGCAGCCACGCACACAGAACAGGCAAGGACTTACCAAGACACCCTGTCTGAACATAATACGTGGCAAAAGCAGAAGTTAAAGCAATTCATGGAAGGATCAGCTTACTCGAGAGGGAGCCCCCCAGTATCTACGAGATCCTCGAAACCAGTCTCCTGGCCAGCTCCTGGGCTCACGAGGAACGTCCCACACCATAGGACAGCAAGACCAGGATGGCAGAAGAGGGACAAAGCCACGTCAAGGCAGTCTCACCACCCTCTTCAGAGCTGGAGGGAGGACCGCACACCAGCTGACCGCCAATGGCTGCTCACCAGCAGGTCACCCAGGGCCACACAGAAGTGCCATCCTGAAAGGGCTGAACGGACCTCCAGGTCATGTAATCCAGCTGCCTCATTTGACAACCGCGGGCCCATGAAACCCAAAGTCCAGCGTGAAGACCTCTAACCTACATGCCCTACCTCCTCCCTACCCACCTCCCACAGTGTGCATGAACACTGAAGAAATATGAATGCCATGAACTTCCAAACAACACATTTAGATTCCAAGCATAAGATGCAAGCTAAAAACGTAAAGATAAATGGTAAGAAACTTTGGGAATTAACCTAAAGACTGTTCACTGAATACCCAAAGGCAAACGTCATCTTCTAAAAGGAGATCAGATGAATTCAGCCTCAACTATTTCTGAAATTTCACTGAGTATCTGGTGGGATCTACTTCCTTCTTCTCTTTTAACACGATTAACCCAACAACTAGTTATTTTATTTCAAGGAAAAGGCTAAAATCATTTTTAAAGGCCCTACCACAAAACACTTATTGTTCATCTGTTGTATAATAAAAGGGGTATTCAGCTTCAAGTGTCTACAACACAGGTTTTGTTAAACAGCGTTTGTGTGAACAGACACGAGAACATGAAGAGACCCTTGGCCAGAGCTCTCAGAACCCGCAGAACACGTTTCAGCAGCAAGAGGAAAAGACACTACAGTGCGGGTCACCTGGAGATTCCTTGTCCTCATTGAGAAAAAGCCAAGTAAATGCCCTGTGTTCACCAGAAAACAAGGGAACGTATCCCTCAGAAGAGCCGTGGTTTCTGCTTCTCTCTCATCGCCACCGACCAACAAAAGTCTGCAGGTAATCCCAACGCGTTCAGCCTGTGACGCCCCAGAAATTAGGCTGAAGACTTTACCAACTTGGAGATGTTGTTTCTACAATCCAGGCGTGGGCTCTGATAGAAGAAAACACCTTTCATTACTGTGAGTGAGGACGCTAACCCCTTCCAGAATTTTCTTTAGGGGGTAAAACCATAGTTTGTGGCAGTTAATCGCACCCTTAAAACTTCACCGTCACTGCAGAAACTGGGCAGAGACGCACGCCCAAGTTCTCCTCTCAGAGACCAGCCTCTTCTTAGGGCTCAGATGTGAGTATGGTGGTTGTCTGGTTTTTGAGATGAGAAGAAGGGACATTTTCAAAGCATAATCAAACATCTTTTTCATGCAAAAACAACACTTGTAAATGGACAGTGCTACAAACTTGCCTCACACAGGTCAGCCCCAAAGCCAAACCCGCAGAGGCAGCGGTACAAGCCCCGCTCAGGGCGCTGCGAGAGTCCACGTGCGCCTGCGCTCCCCAGGCTCCGATGGACGGGCAGATCCAGCCTGTGACCCACTCCCAGCGGCAAAGGGGTGTGGACCCCTGCTCTCAGAGGAATGTTTTGAGACACAGCCCGCCGTGGTGACGTAGGACCAGAGGAGGGAGGCGGAACTGAGAGGGGGCCATTTCATCACATGCAGTGACCTGAGGGCAAGAGAAGCAGCGAGCTGGCAGCCAATCTGGAGACCTTCTGTGTGTGAGCAGGGCTGGCAGCTCTGAAGACCACTTCCAAACCCAAGTGTCCACAACGCCTACACCTGCTGGTCTCAGACTCCACTGACCCCAACATCCAGGAGGAAGGGCTGGACTAGGAAAACAACATTCTCCGAGGGCAGAGGTGGAGGGAGCAGTTTCAGTACAGAGCAGGCAGTCCCAGGGGAGACGGACCAGAGCCAAGTGCCTGCCAGGGAGCCTGAGGCTGACCAAGGGAGGAGAACGTGCTCGTGGGGGCAGGCGGCCAGAAATCCCTGAAACCCACCCCTCTGGCGTCACCCGGGAACTGAAGGTCTTGGTAACCCCGGGGCTTGGTCGTGTCACTTCTACCTAGTGCTTTTGGTCCTTGGCAAACGCAGCTCAGAGGACCCAGGGTGTTGGGTTCAGAGCCAACACTCCAGGTAGCTGCACTTCGAGTATCTGAATAATGAGCAGAATGTCGCAACTTGATGGCACGGCAGGAATATTCAACACTGAAGGGTTTTAGGCAGGAGTCAGGGTCGGGTGGCTTTCAGGGACCTCACTTCTGCCCAGCACGTGGAGGTGACAAGACGCTGTCACAACAGTCCTATGCAGGGACGATGGACAGGATCTGGTCCACCTCCCGGGACACGTGTGATGAGGGCCAGGCAGCAGCTGAGACTGACGGGGCTTCTCGAAGTACTGGGCGGACGCCACTGCTATTCCAAGAGGTGGAGAGGCGCGAGGAGCAGGCGGGAGCATCTCGTGTCCCGGCTCAGATGTGAGCTGAGACCCTGGGTTCCAGCCTCACTGTGCCATGTGACCCCTCCACCCCAGACTCGCACAGTCCCCAGGGCCACGTGGCTGCTGCTCCCAAGCAGAATTTTACTCTTTATTTAAATTTCACTAACTTGCATTTGAATGGTCATGCTGGCTGGTGGACTGCCGGTCCCACTTGGCCTACCCTCCCAAGGCCAGTTTCTCTCCTATCAATGGGTGAAGGGCACCAGCCCCCGTGTCCAGAGGATCAAGAAGGTACAGTGGGCTAGCAGTTGGAGACAAGCACGTGCCTGTGCTGCTCTGGGCCCCACATTGCTGTGCTTCCATGAGCCGGGCTGGGGGTCGGGCAGTGCCCCCCTCCACGGCTCTCAGTGCCTCCTCTCCCTCCCCTCTCTCATATGGCCAAGGACACACTCCTCTCCAGGACTCAGGAGATCTGCCCCCTTTACCCAAGACCTGCCATGATGGAAGAGAGTTTTCAGGGTCACAGGACAACAGCCATGAAAACAGGGAAAGTTCCCAAACTGCTGTCCCTGAAGTGCTGCACCCTGAGGAGCAGCTGACGTGACGGGAGGTCACCTGAGGCAGGTGGAGCAGACCACAGGCCAGGCTTCCTTCTCAGCCACCCAGAGGAGGTGCCTGTGCTGCGGACTGAATGCTGTGTCCCCTAAAATCCACATGTGGAAGCCCCAGCCCCAGTGTGATGGAGTCAGGAGGCGGGGCCTCTGGGAAGCAATGAGGTCATGAGGGTGGAGCCCCACGATCGGATCAGTGCCCTTGTAAGAGGAGGCCAGAGAGCCGACTTCAGTCTGTCTGTCTTGGTCTGTCTGTCCCTCCCTCCTCACCATGTGAGGACACCACGCGCAGGCGGCTACCCATGGACCAGGAGAGCCCTCACCAGAACTGACCACACCAGGGCCCTGACCTCCAGAACAATGAGAAATGCCTGCTGTGTGGGGTACTTTGTTATGGCAGCTGAGCTGTGACGCCTGGAGGGCCCTGTGAGTGGGGAGGCCCCTGATCCCAGTGACGCCTCCTCCCCGGCTGGCCACGGCACCGCCACACCAGGAGCCCCAGCTGACCACAGACTCCTCCTGGGTCCTCTTCCTCCTTCTCCGACGACACTCTCCTGGGAGCAGGGAGGTTACTTCTTAGGCAGGTTCTGTCATAATCTCCCTTCTTCCATTCTCTCCAGCCCCAGAGAAGTGCTGCTAACAAGATAAAACAGCTGGAGGCCTGGCAATGGCTCAGGGCGGAGACACCCCGCACCTGGGGCCGCTCACACCTGCAAGGGCTGAGCTACACAGCCTGGTCTTGTGACTACTCAGCAAAGCCTGGAGGATAAAAACCAGTGCGGACGGGCAGACGCCAACCGGCACACAGGAAAGCGATTCCCCAGACCGAGTCTGGATCGGATCCCTCCCTATAGCAAAGGTGGGTAACGACTGTGAACTTCGGTTCTCCAAGGCTCATTAAAAGGTCTCCCAGGTGTGACCTTCCTGTATGACAAACAGCATCTCAGGCAGCAGCTTTACCAAAACGCAGGCACGATTCAGATTAACATGTGAGGCTGGGCTCTGTGGGAAGCATTTGCAACCTCTCATGTGCCCCCAAATGAAGTTACCACTTTGCTTTACTTCATGTGCCTGAAAAGAAAAGAAAACAAAACGGCTGGCTTTTTTCAGCCAATCACCTACTTTATGCTTACATATTTTAAATTATAACAGTTGATTGTTTCCCAGACAAACGCTACACAAATATAACTGATATCATTATTACCACTCCAAATATTCAGTCCATTTCCAGATAATCAGGCAACAATAAAAAATAAAGCTATATTAAGGTTTACAACACTCAAGAATAATTTAAAAATACACTCATGCTTCAAAAATCACTATTCCTATTTTAGATGCCAAAATGCATATGAGAGAAGTAGAAACACTCTTGATTTTTAAAAAAACTTACATGGAGATGACCACTTTTTTTTTAAATTTTAAGAACCAACTGCTTTTAGAACTACAACAGCTTATGGTTCCAGACCAACGCTGAGGATTGGCCCACTCCGTGTCTCTTCCATGTGAAGCTGGAAAACTAGAAATACGCTTTCCAGACACAAGGGTTCCCCATGGGCTCAAACACGTCCGAACGCAGTGGGCAGAGGAGTCCCTCCTGCCCACTCTGGCTGGTCTCCGCTGAAGCCACATGTCACGTGGAAAACAAATGTGAGCTTGGAAAGGAGAGACTTTATTTGAAGCCTTACTGCAGCGGGGAGAGGACACTCCTGCCACCGGGGGACAGAACACTGTGACCCCAAGGCCTGTCGGCTTCTGGGGAGGAGGGAAGGAGTCAGCAGGGCCGGGAAGGAGGCATGTGGGGGTGAGACAGAAGGAGGTGGGTCAGACACGGGTCAGGGGTGTCACCAAGGCCAGCCTGCTCCAGGGGGACCATGAGGAGGGGCCGCACGGCCGGGGCAAGGACCTGGGGAAGGAGAGGAGCTAACATCCTGCTCCCTCCCACCAGTCAGTGCAGATCATCGCAACTTCCCCTGAGGCACAGACGTGACTGGGAGGGCCTCACGGGCCTGTGCCGGGTTCCCCGGGGCAGCAGGGCCTCGTCCAGCTCTCACGGAAAGGGGGTCCCCTGTGGTGAGTGAAGGGGGTAGGGGGACCCTCAGTCATCCTGCCTTGCGGACTCAGGGTGCAGGAGGGGCACACATCCCGACAGCCCTGGGTCCCAGGCCTCCCGCTGAAGTTCCCGGAGGGTTCTGCATGAACCCCGCCCGTGACTCTCCACACTTGCCCTCACAGCACACAGAGGCGGCCGCGGTTCGGCCACACACACACACACACACACACACACCAGCCCCGACGCTGCCACAGAAACATCACCCCACTGGTGGCCCCTCGACGGGCCACAGGGCTTCCCGGACTCCCCACGGGGTGCTCGCAGAATTCCCTGGAAGGCGGAGGAGTGTGGGTGGTGCTCTGGAGACTTCCTCAGCCCACTTGCCACCCCACGGTGACAGCGGTGGTGGCGAAACCCACCAGGCAGGCTATGGGCGTTCACAGTGCTGACGTGAGGGTGGTTTACTCAGGAGCAACCAGCCGGGGCTCGCCCTGCCCCCTACATAACGAAGCAACAGCAAGCAAAACAGACCTGCCCCAGGGTGCCCCACACACCAGTCTGCTTGGGAAATGCTTCATGTTCACACTCTAAGCTCCGCCATGTCAATTAATGTATGAAATCTATGCAAACGTCATTTGTTACAAAGCACATAAAATCACAAAAGAAGAACACGCGGCAAAGGATGCAATGTTACTGCTCCAAACAGTAAAGTGGGGGAATTCTGTGTCTCAAACCTCAAACATGGATTAATGCTGATCTAGGACTTTCTTCTATGTCTGAGATTACTTTAATTCCTTATCCTCACAAGCAATGCATAATAATTCCCCAGAGAGATGTGAGCAAGTGTTTCCAACACAATATACATTATTAACAAGGCCAGACTATGTGACTGTAATGTCATTTTTTTAAAAGGCCCAAATAACAGATCCAAAGAAGACATACTACTTCTGTCTAATTTTCTCTTCCACCACAGTTTATAAATACCTATCATCTCCTAGAAACACTTCTCACTATAATTTAAGGCATTTGAAAGGCTGATACAACGTGGTCATTTCTAAAAGCTCAGAGACAATGAACAGAAACGCTGTATTAATTTCCTACTCCTGCTGCTGTAATAAGTTTACAAATTTAGTGGCTTCAGACACCACAAATTTATCTCCTACAGTTCTGGAGGTTAGAAGTCTCCCTGGGTGAAGGTGAGGCAGGGCTGCCTACTGAGGCTCCAGGGAGAGTCTGTCCCTCATTCTTTCCCAGCTCCTGGAGGTATCACACCACCCTGACCCCTGCCCCCAGCACATCCCCTTCTTTGACGTGGACCCTCCTCCTCCCTCCAGTAAGAACCCTTGTGATGACTCAGTTCCACCCACATAACCCAGATCACCTCCCCATGTTGAGATCCTTAATTTAGTCACATCTGCAAGGTCCCCTCTGCCACGGAAGGTGATATATTCTCACCAGTTCTGGGAATCAGGACATGGACATCTTGGGGGGGGCATTATCCTGCCAATCACAAATGCTGACAAGTAAAAATTACTTATAGAATGTCTGTGATTAATTTTCTACTTAACTTTCAAATTTAAGACCCAAATATTACATCACATGACAACCACATTAATCATTAACCAGTCACAGGATGTCAACCAACATGACTTAAAAAAAATCCACCAACCTATAAGTACTGAGGGCCCAGTGTATTTCCAGAGCTACGTGGTGTAACAGAGAAAATGTGGGCGCACGCACACACACACACACCCACACCCACAGGCACGCACGTAGACCCAGACACACACACAATCGCATTCCCCTAACAATCCCAGCATTCACAACAGAAAACCAACCCTTGTGTCATGGGCCTAACTCCCCTATCATCGGGCTCTGCTGTCAGAGTCACATCCACAAAGCGATGTTGCGTCACAAGAGGAAACAGTAAGGACACGTCCAGCTGTTCTGACTCACTGTTCTAAATTTAACATAGAGCAGCTAAAAATATCAAAAGACAAATAATGATTAGAACAAATTTAACAGCCTCCCCCTAACTTCAGGTTTCTATTCAAGCACTTGAGCTTTTGTCTCATTATACGAACTTTTCAAAAGCAAACTCCAGAATTCACAAGATGGTAACGTCTTCTGGTGGTGGAATCAGTAAGAAATGGGTGGAAGGCTGCTCCCTCAGCTGTCAGGAGCTCTTCTTCTGCAAAATGCCCAGAGGGAGAAGGGGCCCAGGCTCTTTAAGGTCACTTCCAGTCTGGCCAGCAGTCCCGAGGCCCGAGGTACACTGCGCCAAAGCCATTTCCCCAGGGAACTAAGCACCCACAGCAGCTTTTCAGAATTGCTTCGTACCACCTGCTGCTGAATTCAGAAACAGCGTAAGTTGTACTTTCATCTTTGAAGTAAGAGGATCGTTTTTCCCCCAAAACAGTTTCCCTTTCTCTGAGATGACATGGTGTCGTCTGAGCGTATTGAACACGATATCCTCCGTCCCTTGACTCATCAGAAGATGACATCCACACCTCTCCACTACCAAAACCTTACCTGATAATCCCACAGTTTAGCCGGGCTCAAAAGCATCTAAAAGGGAGTAAAAATCCAGCTGCAGGTTTGGGTGTGACACAGCCCTGTGCTGTTTCCACCTGGGCTGCTGCTGGCTCAGGTGCAGCCAGTGCCCGAGGGAAAGACAGAAGCCCACCGGCTTGTCCCTACAGCTGCCCGGGCACTCCCAGAGGGGACCAGGGCCCACGCGTTCCCACTCACACTCCCCAAACAGAACACAAACAGCAAACGGGGCGGGGGGGCATGCAGGGGGAGGGGCATTGGGCCCCGGATCGACAGACGTCAGCTCAGTCGGTTCCGCCTGCTTTCTAAGCCCTTGGCCAGAATCCCCGGCTTTCTGCCTGCCACGTGTCAGGCAGAACGGTCTGTCCCCTCACTGGCCCAGCACAGCCTTTCCCAAAGGGGCCCTGGAGCCCCCCCATCACAGTCCCTAACACGTCCCCTCCACAGAGCCTCTTCGGATTCAGCAGCAGAAGAGCTGAGCACTTCCTTTAATGTCACTTATTCTCAACAAGAATACATTTTATGCTTTCTATTCAGTAAAAGGAACACAAGCAAGGCACCTGAGGGCAGGGACGAACCCTGCCTCCTCCTGCAGGGCCCGGCCCCTCCAGCCCCTCCGTTCTCAGCAAACGCCCATCTGGTCGGTTTACTGTTCCTGATACTACGTCCAGAGGCTGAAGTGACTTCAAACAGCCCGGATCCGCCCACACGGCCAGCCTCACTCCTCCTCACCCACACCAGGGGCCCCACTGAGAGACCCCTGCCCATCCTCAGCACAAAGGATTATGACTCACACGCCTGCTCACTGCTTGGAACACAGGGGCAACTTCCAGGAACTTCCAGAAACAGAAGAGATGCTAGTGCTCCAGGGAGCCAGGTATCTGCTCTGCAAAGTCAAAAAGGGCCGCTTTCACGAGGTACATGGTTTAGTTACTGAAGGAAATGCTTCCATGCTGGTTTCAAACTTAAATAAATTCAGAATTTTAAAGGACTGCGCTCTCAGCAGGTGTGCACTTGGAGTTGGTGGCCGGAGGGACAGGGTTTAGCCACATGCTTTCCCTAGTCTTGCCTAAAATGCAACACACCACACCTGTGCATTGGGGTCAAAGGACAGGGCTCTGGAGGGTCAACAGCAGAGTGGTGGCTCTCTCATCTGGGCAAGAACACTGCTCCCACTTTCTACAGGAAATGGATGCAAAATTTCCAACAAATGAGTTAAGGGCTCACAAGAGATTTCTAATTCTGTTCTGTAAGAACTTGAAAGAGCAGGTGTGCGGGAAATAAGTGCACCTGCTCCCTGCCAGTACCTGGGCGGATAGGGGTGTGGGCAGAGCCAGGACAGGTGGGCAGGCACCAGCGTCTCTGAGCTGGAAACTGGCACCTCAGGGCCCACCCAAACCCAGGGACTCAGAACTGGGCCCACGGGCGAGTCTCAAACATTCAGGTTTCCAACTGACCGGCGTCAGGGCCTAGGGACTCCCAGGAGCAAATAACAAGAAAATACCCCATTCAACATCTCCCTCCATGGTTCTGCTCAAGCTGCACCAGGAATGGGCACTCAGTTCCTGAAAAGTGTCCCCAGACAGGACACATCCCAGCATGGCGCCGGCTGAAAAGCCAGAAAGAAACCTTAGCTTTCCCACCAAGTAAAGTTATGAAATGACTCCTGTAAAGGATGCCATCCACCCCCCAGATGGCCCACGTCTGCACATTTTGCCTCAAGTGAAAGAGGCCACGAAGGGAAAATGCATCAGTGGGGAGGCCCATGGCCTCCTTACTAAACTCTCCGGGCAAGGCCCCCAGACCAGCCAGCAAGGGACAGCCTGCTTGTCCTGTGACTTGAGTGAGGTCTGTGCACGCCACTCCTGCAGGAGGTGCACACCTCTCCCTCATGGAGAAGATTAAAAACAGCGCTCAACCTCAGCTTCCACACCCACAAAGCACCAGCTCAACAGACACAACACTGTGGTGTAACCTGTGTGAGCAGTCTCTCATCCTGGCATCGGAGTTACATGCCCACCAGACCAGGAGAGGTCGGCACCGTCTGGCCCGGGAACTGACTTGGAGGAAATCAAGGCACCGAATGGTCCCACGGGGCTATGTTCTTGGCAGAGCCAGATCAGCAAACAGCTGCGTCAGCATCCACCTCGATAGCTTTGATTTCTGCTTCTTTTAATAAATGCCACTGTTTCCAACTCAGGATCATTCGAAGAGGAACGTAACAGCAGGTACTCAGAGCAACCACACCATCTGCTACTGAATTACAATGCCACACATTCCTAATAAAAGTGGACTTTACACCAAGCACTGTGGCCTGGAAATGGGGCCCACCAGACCCCTTCCCGTGGCTGCCTCAGGTCACAGCCCCTGGAGGGGAGCGGCCTGGACCCTGGCTCGGTGATGCCTTCACGTCTGCCCTTCACCCACCCAAACCAGCCCCCTGTCCCTGGCTAACTCCAGCCTAAGATGCTCAGGGCTTTTTTTCCTGCATAGACAGCCAGGAAGCCTGGGTCATCCCAAATCAACGACTGCATTCTGAGCTGTCCAGCCCATGGCACCCTGACGGTCACCGGGGACCAGGAAAGCTAACTCAGGAGCTCTCACTTCAAAATGCACGTAGGTCTGAATTCAGATTAGAAACCACACATCTTTTTCCACACAAATAGCACAGACAACTATTCAGCTTCCACATCTGGCCAGGAATCAAAGCTGAGTCCCACCTGTGCCCACAATTCAAGATCAATTCGACAGGGAATTCTGCCATTTTCCCTCAGTGTGCAGTGTGCACGGTGGGACACAAAGTATCCTGGAGACTCGCCGAGACGGGGCCTGGCCAGGGACCCACGGGGCACCCATCGCCCTGAGGCCACGTGCACCAGCTGTGAGGTGCTGGCACAGGGCCACACCCGCTGGCGCCCCCAGCCCCTGTGAGGGCCCCACGTGGCCTTCTGCGCCAGCCCTTCCCCTGGGACAGCCCACCAGGAGCACTTCCACGATGACAGAAATGTCCCCGATCTTCTCGGTCCCAACAGAAGCCAATGGTCACCCGAGGCTGCTGAGCACCTGAAAGGGGCAGGTGTGACCTGGGGACAGAAGTTCCTGTTAATAAACTCATTCTCCAGATGTATTTAATTCATGTAACTCAACTTTAATTAAATTTACATTTGAAACAGCCATGACTACTGGCTACCAGAGTGCACACCGTAGGTTGAGGGAGAACGTGCGCCCAGAAGCTTCTGCGGGCTCTTAAAGGCACTGGACACATCGTTGTGCAGAAAATCACTGGGGGAACCTGGACAGCAGGTGCACGAGATGCACTTGGTCTCCAGGGCTGGACAGACCTGTCTTTGACCCCAGCCCTGACGTGCGTGACTTCCGACGTCTGTTCCCTCCACTGGAAGTGGTGACAGCCCCCCCGGACAGGCAGCAGGATGGGGTGACAGACTGGCCCAGCTAGCCAGGCGTCACCCTCAGGAAAGAGGGGTGATGAGGGGAGGTGAATGGAAACCCAATGGCGGGAGCGCATGGGGCTGGAGCAGCTGCTGGGGGCCCTTCACACACTGCTTCTGACAACAGTCCGGGGACAAAAACACAAGTCGTGTGAGCATTATTTGCATTTTCTTTCAGGAGAAATCACTGCACAGCTGTTAAAAAGAAGATATCGGATGGTGTCTGTCTTTAATCTGACCCCAGGGCCACCGTGGCTACCTCTGCAGGACCTGGACACGTGCAGGTGTTCTCACGGGGGCGGGTTGTGTACAATGGAGAACAGGTCGCTGTGCTGAGGGCTGTGTCTCCTCGGGTACATTGAGCTCATCCAACTTTCACCCCTGAGACACTGAGGTCATTTATAGTCAATAACCTACAACTGCAGGTGGGAAACAGGAAGACGGTGTCACCAAACGTCATCTCCCTAAGACATGCCCCCCCCATCAAACGTATAAATGTTCATAAAAGGTCCCTTTACTTGGGATCCTGGGAGAGACACCGCTCACAGCACCTGTCCTTGGCATTTCCTTCACTGGAACTTTTGACTCATCTGGAACAACGTCATCGACAGGTGTTGTCACAGACGGAAACATCCACTTGGAAGAGTTCTGGGCTTTGGTGCTGAAAACTCGTCATGCCCTGGGTCACAGGACCCTCCAAGCAACAGGAGCTGTGATTCACGTCATAGCGTCCAAAAGCGCTCTTGGGCAGGAGCCCCCCAAGCACCACCGCTCGTTCTGTCTCCCAGCTGAGACGTCTCGTGTGCGGGTGGGCTGTGCTGCTCACTGCGTCATGTTCCACGACCGCCCGAGAGGTTCGGGGCCTGAGGGGAGGAGATGGCGGTGGAGTCTGTGCACACCCAGCGGTCTTTCCTCCCCGCGCCATCGTGGGGGCCGCTGGCACTGGTGCAGGGCCCCTCCTCCTCCGGTTAACAACTCAGGCTTGAGTCCCCACCACTGTGTCCACCCCTCGATGACAGGCTACTGTGGGAAAATCTGTTCTTTTAACTTTGGGCTCCAAAACAAGTACAAAATTTCTAACAATTTTGTCAATTAAATTAACAAGCAGCAGCTTGTAATCTGGACCACAATGTGATGCAAAATTCACAAGTAATTTGGGCGGCAAAAATAGCTCCTATTATGTTACAGACAAACACAGATGACAACGTCAACTAATCTGTATCTACTGTTTGTGGGGCCAGTCTCGTAAACAAACCAGCTATTCAAGCAATGAGAGTGTCTTCAGTCAAATCCAAATTAATTTGCTTCCCTCATAAAAGATTTTTCTTTTCCAGTACGAACTTTGAAACCTATGGTCGCAGGGGAAATGTCCTAAGTCTGCGCTGCCCCTGAGCAGGTCTGTGTCCTTGCCCCTCAGGTGGGCCACAGTGAGACCCCGCTAAGCCTCCCGTCAGTGAGCCCACTGATCACAGCAAAGCGGCACAGAAACCACACACCAGACCAGGGGACAGGCCTGGAATCAAGCCTGCAGCACAGACACAGTCTGGCCCAAGGGTCCCACCGACGCAGGCACCCCTCAGGGTGGAGGTGAGACTGATGTGATTGTGCACATGAAGGGCCCACCAGAGTGGACACGTGGCCAACAGGGCTCCTCCTGTGACGGAGCAGCTCACCACCACGGGGACAGGTCAGAACCACTTCCCTGGCTTCTCCAAAGTATTCAGGCCCAGGGATGCTGCAGGGTTGCCTGGAATTTGCATTTTACTGTGATTCTATGGGCACGAAATTTGGAGCCATTGATAAAAGGTGCCACAGCCTCCGACTGGCTTCACTCATCTTCACAGGCTGGAAGGACACTGATTCTCACATAGACCAGATGGGCAGGGCCGGGAGGCAAAGGTGAGGGGAGACAAGGTGTGCACCGAAGTCCCCACACGCTGAGGCTCCAAAGAGAGGCAGAGCCTGAGGGGAAAAATGCACCTGCCCGGCGGGGAGTCAGAAGGTCCCCCGAAACTGAGTAACTGCTGAAGGCCAAGGGTGGGCAGCCTGAGCACAGACCCTTCACAGTCCATCCTGCACACTCGGGATGGGGCGCTGGGAGACATGGGCCTGGGGAGGGGCGGCCACTCCCACAGGACAGTGTGATGAGGAGAGGCAGGACCCTCACCCCAGCAGAACGGCACCTTCAGCCACTGGCGGGGGGACAGCTGCCCCCCATGGGTCCCCAGGGCACAGGGGAAGCCCACCACCCCTGGAGGAAGGGGAAGAAAAGCACCTCCATTCCCGCAGGAGAGGCAGGAAACGTCTCCTGCCAACAGAACCAGGCAGAGCCCGGACGGCATGACGGAGAGGGCTGATGCCACCCCACAGCCCCACAAGCCCTGGACTGGGCGCCGAGGGCGGGTCAGGCCGGGAATGGCCCCCTCCATGACCACTGGGTCTCCCAGGGCCAGCGCCGGGCATGGAGAGACACCCCAGCTCTGACCTGAGGCGGGGTCAGGAGTGCTGAGAAAGACTGGCAACCCCAGCCCAGGCACGAGGTGGGGCTGGGGTCTGAGGGCAATGTGACCACAAACCCAGTCCCACTCACAGCCTGACCACAGGGACTCAGCCTCCCACACCGGGGGCCAGCAGAGGAGCAGGGCCATTTCTGGCACAGATACCCTTTACCTCAATCTCCGCTCTCCTACACTGGGGTCAGGTGTCCAAGCAAAACATACCACACACAAAGAAAGAGAGAAAAAAATCCACTGTCAACAGACAAAGCAAACCACAGAACCAGACTCAGAGATGACTCAGATGTAAGAACTATCAGGCTGCAAAATTTTCAAAACAATGACTAACATGTTACAGGCTATAACAGAAAATGTAGAAACAATGAGGAACTTCAGCAAAGAGAAGGAAGCTATGAGAAAACATCGTCAAATGTAAATTCAAAAAAAAATAAAAACACAGCAACAGATGAAGAATGCCTTCAACGGGCTCATCAGCAAACTCAACCCAAGTGAAGGAGAAAAAAAAATCAATGAACTTGAAGATAAATCAACAATTACCCAAAGTGAAACATAAAGAGGACAAGGGGGGGGGATCAGAGCACAGGGTCCAGGAGCTGTCAGTCTAAAAGAAGGAAAAGGAGGGAATGGGGACAGGAAACTCTGAAGAGATGATGACCAAGAATTTCCAAAATTAATGAAAGACATAAAACCACAGAGTCCAGAAGCTCAGAGAATCCTGATCAAGATAAGCTGACCCTTACTGTGCAGATTCTCAACACCAAGACTCTCCCTCCAGGAAAACACATCGGGATTATCCAGAGAGCTTTTTAAAACTATACTCACCCTAGATTCCCTTTGCAAACTAACTAAAAGCAACATCTATGTCCTTCAAATATGTTGGAGGAGGGGAAATGGGTAAAAATCACTTATTTTGATCCATTCAAATCCAAGCATTTTGAAGCAGGAGTTGCAGAAGGACACACAGCTGTGACCCATCACAGGCAGAGGCACCTGGACACACACATGTGTTCCATGCCTCTATCCACAGAGGACTCTGTGATGGACACTTTTTTTAAATCTAAGATGGCAGTCACTTCCCCCAGTAAATTATTTTTAAGAGCCATCAGCTACCTGTGTGAGAGCAGGTTTTAAGGACCTCACTTCACAGAAAGGTGTGACACCAGGCTCACACACCTGTGTGTGGTTTGTTCATCTTGACTGATAAGCAGTCATTCTGATCATTTTGAATGACAGCTGAACAACTGACTGCTGGTGACCAGAGACATTCACTCCCGAGTGAACGCTGACGCAGCCTCAGCAGGGCCGCCCGTGGCACCTCGGTGGCTGCGGCAACAGACGTTTTCAACCTTAGTCTCCCCCCCGACCTCCCCGTCTCCTCGGTGGGTGCCTGGCCCACCCTAAGCGTGCATTTCCACACTTCCCTCCTGGACTCTCCAGCCCCATGCAGACACTTCCTGCGGGTGTCAGCTGTCCCGTGCACATGCGTGCCCTGAGAAACAAGCAGACGCCAGCTGCACGTCTCTCCTGGGAGGTGCTCCTGTCCAGAAACACCCACAGTCCTCCCTGCCTCCTGTCTTCCCTCCCATCCAAACCAAAAATCCATGTCTCGCCCTAGACGCGCTCGAGGCAGCCGCCGGGTATGGTCTGCTTGCCTTCCTCATGCTCACAGACGTCTCTTCCATCCATCCCCACAACTTCCAGCCACTTTAGTTACTTCCCTGACCTGCAGTCGTGAGGAGCCCCAGCCTGGCACCTCCCGCCCCAGCTCTGGGGTCACCCTGCTCCGAGATACAAGTCCTAGCTACCACTAAGCAGCAGGGGGACCTTAAAGACGTGCTCTAACTCGCCTCAGTTTCTCAAATGTAAAATGGGAGCAAGAATCAAGCCCACCTCAGGGGGTTTTGTGACGGTTAAATGGGGTCACAGGCAGCTGCTGGTCACTTGTAACACAGGGAGCTGGGGTGTGCAGGCTCCCGCCCACACTGAAACATCGCCAGCCACGGTATGTCACAGGTCACGTGGTTCACGCTACGGTGCAGCTGATTCTAATACCATAAATTACATGTACTTACAGCCATGCCTACTGAGTAGTAATTTTTAAATCATTACAGTCTGTTTGCTGTTTTGCAGCTAAGCTAGAAGACTATCACTCAGTTACAGACTTTGAAACCACAGAATAACACGTGATTTGGGAATAAAGCCTCTTTCGATAATTATCCCAGTGGCTGCCTGGGGACAAACAGCCACGTCCACGTCCGTCAGGAGGAACAGCTCAGAGCCTGCGGACGTGCACGTGGACGTGCACACGGACGTGCACACGGCCGCACACCCACTGAGCACTGTCCTTCGTGGAAGTTTGGGCCAGCTTTTCACTTTTTCCAGAACTTGAAGTCTAAAAGGAGGGGCATATGTAAAAATCACCAATATCACAAGGACGTCCAGTATTTTCCTCAGTTCAGAATCCAACAAGGGCACAACCTTAACCGTGTTCTCATGATGGCCCCTTTTCCACGAAATGGAGCAAAATCAGAACTCTAGTGGGTGCCTCCCGGGCTACGTGGAGACGCACCCTCTCTAACAGCTACACTTCAGTTAGTAAGAAAGACACACAGTGACTCTTCACTAAATAAGACAACTCCAGAGTTATCACACGATCTGATTATGTTGTTTACCCATCTGTACTCTGCACCATTAGGCAAATTTATTTCAGCACGTGTGGCTCAGTGTACTCGTTTCCTAGTGGCTGTAAGAGATCACCGCAAACCTAGCAGCTTAGACCACACAGACTTACCTACAATTCTGGGGGTCAGAAGCCCGGAGGGGATCAAGGGGCGAAAGTCAGGTGTTGCAGGGCTGCTTCCCCTGCGGCTCCAGGCCTCTTCCGTCCTGGAGACGCCTGCTCCCTGATCTGCAGAGCCAGTGACGGCCGGAGTCCTGGCCCACCCGGGTCACATCTCCTCCGTCTGACGCCTCCCTCTCTCATCTTCAAGGGCGCTTGTCCCAGGCCAGCAGGGCCAGCCTGCTTTGGTTACCTGATTACCCCCGCCAGGACCCCGGCACACCGGCAGGGCCCTGGGGTTGGACGTCGACATTTGGGGGCCACCATCCTGCCGTTCTCAGTGACAGACTTCCAGCAGGGGCTGCCCTTCAAGGACTGCTGTGTGCCGAGCAGACATGTCCTGGCGCTCTCCAGATGGAGGGCTCTCCCACAGGGTTCTGGCCGCCAAAGGGGTGGGACCAGGAGCACGAGGAGGGAGGACAGCTGGGTGACCCCAGGCACCTCCCGAGGGGTCAGAGCAGGACACTGTGTGCGTGTGTGTGAGACATCTACCCAAATCACATCCAAGGGCACTCACGGTGGACACATCTCTGTCTGACGGCTGCACCCAAGACGGCTTCAGTCTCTACTGGCAAAACCCCAAACTGAACAGAAGAGACCACCCGAGGACTCTGGAAATTGACCAGCCACGGGAGACTCTGCACGTGTGCCACAGCAACCGGGGCAGCCCGAGGTCGCCAGCAGTCCCACCCTAGCCCCAGGATCCGGAGCTAAGCGGCGTTCCTGGAAAAACCTACGACATTCCCGACCCAGCAGACAGGGCAGGCCGGAGCTCCTCCGTGGCACGCAGGGACAGAAGAGCAGGCCATGAGCCAAACAGCAAGCCCAGCACAGCCACCCGCCACCCACTCCCGCCCCGGTGTGGAGCCTGAGCCACAGTGCTGGCGGGTGGGCCCCCTGGGCCGGCCCTGTCCCTGCAGCAGACGGCCCTGGTCAAAGAGGCAACTTCAGCGTCAGCCGAGCATCCACTCACTGACGGCGCGGCTGCGCTCAACACCGACTGGGTGGAGGGGCAACACACTAGAAGTAACCCTCTGCCCTCATGTTCATGACGTGGACGCCTCCATCCATCAGCTTAGGTGGCACTGCTTTAAATAAATCACCTCAGCCATGCACAACTGATGTGTCTGCTTGTCCAAGCTCAGCACAGCTCCACGATGAGTACTTCCAATCAAATGTAAATCAGCGTCCTTTATTCTCAGGGTCACGCCTGGCCAAAACCTACTTACGTGAGGGTTCGAAAGTCGATCTGGTCAGACTGGATGTATTTTCTGCTGTCTGTTTTTATACACCATTTACCTGAGTGTTACTAAGTGTTTACGGCGTTTCCCTCCTGTCTGTGCCGCGGGGGCGTTTCCTGCTCTTCCGACTGTAGTGGTGCGGCAGCCACAGGCTGCTGACGTCCGTGTGCATGTGTGCTTCATGGCCACACACTCGCACACGAGCAGGGCAAAGACACACCAAACCAGGCTGAACTTGAAAACAGCACACGGAGTTCCGATTTCCAGGGGCCCTCCTGGGTGGGCCGCAGCGTCTTTACGCTTTACACCGTGTAACTCTGTGCAGCAGACTGAGAGACTAACTAAACCATGAAGGAAACCACTAACTTCCGTTTCTCCAACACAAGCCTGGAATCTCTCTCGACTGAACGGGTAACTGGGGGTGATGAGCAGATATGAAAAGAATAAAAAGTAATCTGCACGTGTGGAGAGAAAAAATGGCCTTTTATGTTCTCCTCTGCTTTTTACAAGTCTCCTATCATAAACGTGAATTTAGAAGTTTTACTGCTTTTGACGGATAGTGATTCTCAAACCCTGGCCTTTAAGCAGAGTAGAAAGGCTCAATCGTGTCAAAGTTTAACAACTGAATCCTCCAACTCTCAAAACCACTCTGCTCGGTTTGAATTTAAAATAAATATGTCTTACACTGACTCAGTTTATTCACTGGCTTATCCAATAATTAATTGACTGGTTTATCTCACGGTTTAATTATTCAGTCATGCTGGCAAACTGTTTCAGTTTTTGTTTTGTTTTTCCCATTGAATACGTATGTGACCGTTATTGTAGTTTGCAGTTAACTGGTTCTGACATTTGGTTCTGAGGAGGCCCAGGTCCTTAGAGATGAAGAATCAAATTCAAAATTCAGCTTTGGGGAAAGAGAGAGAGACACAGGGGCCAGTGGGCCAACGGTCCAAAACCAGAGCAGGACCAACCTGAGTATTAGCTGCTATGAACAGCGCAGACACGCCCTTGTGCACACACTAAGCACAGACGCTCGTGCACCACCACAGCCAGGGACACAGGATGAGTGAGAGAGACCCTGTCGAGTCCCCGCCCCACCCTCACCACCGGTAACGAGACCCACTTGTCACGTTATCTGCCCTTCCTGGGCCTCAACTTTCTGTCTGTAGAAATGTGGATAATGATGAAGCTGCCCCAGCATTGCAGGGAGGCCACACAAGTGAAGCCCAGAGCCGGGGTGGGGGGCACATCCAGACTGTGACCAGGCTGGTGCAGCCAAGAGGATGTCCCTCGTCCACACCCGAAAACCAGGAACTTCTAGCCTAAGAACAAGCAGAGAGAATGGTTTCTTTTTTTAATGCCATATTCTGGTTGTTTTTAAAAATGATTTATCTTCTTCAGCATAATTCAGAAAACACATTTTCTTTTGATCAGAAAAAGCCCAATAAACAGACAAAATCAAAGAACTACACGCGCAGGTGTCTATTTCAGCTCTGCGTGTCCTCCAGGCTTCCGGCACGCTCTAAGACACTATTTTAGGGTCACACTTCCTGAGACACCTGCTGGGGCTGGAAAAGCAGCTGCCGATTCCGGCTCTGGGATCGAGTGTGTGGATTCCTGGAGGGTCACCTCCTCCCCACTTCCTTCCGCTCAAGAAAAGAAAACAGAAAGATAATGCTCTCCAGCCAAAAGCAGTAATGCTGCAACCACTGGTCCACAACGGCTCTAAGCTTGAGGTCCTTTCGATTAAACACTCAGTGCCGACTGGAATTACAATGTTCAGAAACCTCTCACCACGTTCAGACAAGCGGTCATGTTCTGACCGCTCAGCGTTGCTCGGTGACTGGCCTTCTGGTTCCATGCGGGGACACTGCGTTGGGTTAAGTTCAACAACACGATGTCAACAAGAAACCGTGGGGCCGGGAGCGCACCGCTGGGCACCAGGAATTGTAAATGTCCTCACCTTAAACTCCAGGACAGGTTTCTACAGTCCTGAAGATGATCACCTGACTTCTGCCCAACAATTATGGTTCTCAAATTCATTGTTACTCTACTCCAATTCAAATTTCAAAGCACCAACATTCCTCAAGTAATTATTCTATTTGGAATATGAGCAGCCAAGAGGAAAGGCTCCAGTAAGAACGGGACACAGGGACCGGCCACCCCGTGGGGCCAGCAGAGCCTGGGAACAGACGGAGCGGTGATGATGCAGTCAGGGCGTCACCCAGACACGTGCGACTGCAGTGGAGCAGGGCTGTCATGGGGGCTGCCTGTGAGGGGCAGGGGCAGGGCAGACGTGGTAGGGTCCCTTAGGCTGGCGGGGGGGTGTGGGGGACTCACAGCCGCACAGACCAGAGAGGACAAGCCATCCGCCGCCTCCTCTTGCCCAGAGAGAGTTCCAATGGATAAAAGCAGCGCGCAGGGCAAAGGGACTTTACATGAATGCATCACAGAACCAGGAAGAGCACTTCTGAGTTCCTCTGGTTTCTGACTCAACCTTCAGGGGGCAGATCCCAGAGATGAAGCCCGACAGCGCCCAGACCCCGGCCCCCATACTGGGGGCCCCTCACAGCTCCCTGTGGCCAGGCAGGAGGGTCGAGGGCCTGGAGGACCTGGTCCTCGGCGAGTCATCACATGACAAACTGACGTGACTGTAGTGTCACAGATCCTGGCACCTAGGACTGAAGAGGCCTCTGAGACTCACTCTGAAGCTCTGTCCCCTCCCTGTCACCAGACCACAAAGGAGAGGCTCTAAACTGAGTCAGAAGATCAGGCCAAAGATGGGAGCCTTATCTGCTTCACTCACCGGGCACTTCCTGGTCGCTGCAGGGGGCCCAGTCTCAGGATCAGGCGCCAGGGGTCTGAACGGGATGCCAAACTCAAATGCCTTCAGGAGCAGCAGGTGGACAAACGCGGGGGTCTGCCGTGGATAAACTCCTTATGACACAAACTCAGAAGTTTCTTTTCACCTTTACTGAGATGTCCTGGAGACGTGACAGATGTTGTGTGGGTTTAAGGTTCACAATCTGAGACCTGATACGTTTACATACCGTCATACAGTTACACGATTACCACCACAAGGTCACAACACTGCCACCACCTCACACTCTTTCTCTTTTTTCTTTTTTTTTTTAGCCACAAGGACATTTAACATCTATTCTCCTAGCAACTTCCAAGCATATGACACAGCCCTGTCAACTACAGCCCCTGCACTCCGTCCCCAGAGCTTACTCACCGGACAACGGGAAGTCTGCACCCTCTGACCAGCGTCTGCCCATTTCCCTCCCGCAGCCCCGGGCAGCCACCACGCCACTCTTAGTTCTGTGAGTTTGGCATCTTTAGGTTCCACATATGAGTGGAATTATGCTGTATCTGCCTTTCTCTCACCTACTTCACTTAGCATAACATCCTTCAGGCTCCTCCACGTTGTTGCAAATGGCAGGGTTTTCTTCCTTTTACGGCCGCACGATGTTCCATTACACACACACACACGGTATTGTCTTTATCCACTAACCACCCGATTTCACACCTAGGTCGCTTCCATGTCTTGGCTCTTGTAAATAATGCAACAAGGAACATGGATATCTCTTCAAGATCTTGATTTCATTTCCTCTGAATAAATACCCCGAAGTGAAACTGCTGGATCACGTGGTAGTTTCACTTCACACGTTTTGAGGAACCTCCGCACTGTTTTCCAGGGGCTGCATCAACCTACGTTCCCACCAGCAGCGCACGAGGGTCCCCTTTCTCCGCGCCCACACTGGCACTTGCTACCTCTTGTCCTCTTGACAGTGGTCATTCCAACAGGTGTGCGGCGGCGTCTCACTGTGGTTACGACCTGCGTCTCCCTGACGAGCAGAGACGCTGAGCACCTCTTCATGTGCCTATCGGCCATCTGTATGTTTCTTCAGAAAGACGTCTGTTCGGATCCTCTGTCCATGTTTTAAATAGACTGTGTGTGGGTTTGGTCTTGTGTTTTTGCTGTTGTATTGTATGAGTTCCTTATTTATTCAAAAGTTTTAAAATCCCATGTTGACCAAACAAAACCCAGGACCGACTCCAGGTCTGAAATCCCACGGCTTGCACCTGGCTGCCTGTGCTGAGTGAGTGAAAGGAGACAGAAAAGGGCCACTCTCTCGTGTTCCTGGTTGACGCCACATTCCAACTGTTTTGGGATGAAACACCTCCTGATAAGGAAATGGCTCAAAGCCGACACATTCTTCTTTAATTATTAAAGCCTAATTTTAAGGCTGTATCATTTTAGTCTAAATCTCCAGCACAGCACCTTCTACATAGCAGGTAGTAATTACGTCTTGGTTCGTTTGGCTGGACAGATCTAGACCCAAAGCCCAGAAGCCCTCTCACTGGACATCTGGCCTGGCTCAGGCTCGTGTGGGGTTACCACGTACTGTTACCCACCTTCCTGGGTTCATGCCCTGTGTTCCCAACTCTCCTGACCACGTGGCAAGCTCTCTGAAAGGGTCGGGGCCTCTGTGCGTGCCGAGCTCCTGATACCAGGCTCTGCGACACGGCCCTTTTACCCAAGACTGTATCCTCTGGGAGGCTGGCCCTGACCAGCCTAACCCTACGGCAGGGGTTCTCAAGCCTCATCCTGCATCAGGACCCTGAGGAGCCTTGAGGAAACACAGGTGTGAGGGTCCCCCCACCAACAGTTTCTGATTCAGCAGGGCTGGGCTGGGGCCCCACATCTGCATTTGTGACCATTTCCCCCTTGACAATGACACTGCTGACCCCCGACCCGCTCCCTAGAGCACCCCTCCCTTGGCACCGCGTCAGGGACGAAACTAGGGCTTTAATTCAGCCACTTCCTGCTCCTCCTTGTGCCCTCCTGGGTCTGCACAGGGAGCACCAACTGTGTGACAAGGCTCCCTCACTCCTTCCAACAGCGTGGCCCCACCTGCCCAATCTAAAACAGACGTGCTCGTGACTCAGATGTGCTGCACAGCACACAGCCATTAAAAACGACATTTGGTAAGAATACTTGTTAACACGGGGATTTTGCATGATATATTACTACCAGAAAAAACAGTAATAGAGCTGTATTTCAAAATATGGTACAGATTAAAGTACAGATGGGTGGACGGACGGATGGGTGGTGGATGGAGGGGTGGATGGTTGGATGCATGAATGGGTAGTTGGATGGGCAACTGGATGGATGGGTGGAGTGGATGGTTGGATGCACGAATGGGCAGTTAGATGGATGGATGCACGAATGGGTAGCTGGATGGGCAGTTGGATGGGTGGGTGGATGCTTAGCTGGGTGGTGAACAGGTACTGAGAAATCCCTGGAAGGATGTATGCTATAATATTAAGAGTTTATTTCTGGTGGTGAGATTACTTGTGTTTTTTGCCAAATAATTTTCAACCAACACTGCTTAACAACAGTGAAAAAAACTAGCTGCTTTTAGTCTGTTTGAAAATGTTTTAGGAAAAGTATGCTTTCTTAATGCTTCTGCTTGGATTGCTTTTACTGGTTATGTTCATTCTCCTCTATCCCAGAGTCAGGGTAAGACAGAGGGAAGGTGTGTCCTCCGAGTCCACAGCCCTAGTCGCACCTTCACGTCTGTAAAGTGGAGGCCGCACCCCCTTCCTACTCCCACAGGCCATAAACAGCACATGCATCATACAGCCGAGGAGTTCCCGGAGCCTCGAGCACTAACACGAGGTGAGGACAGGCGTCAATTTGGCTCCCGCTGGAGACTCGGCTGCTCCCCACTTAGTGTGTACCTCCTTCAAAACGCACAAGAAATGCTGTGTTAAACTTTAAAATAGCTGCATTTTTATAGAGCATGAAGGCAAGAGGAGTGAGACCCTGAGGGTCTGGAATCCACTCCAACCAACAGCAGGTAGGTGCACGGCTCCTGCCAGCCAGCGAAGATCAAAGCCCCGCACGCACAGCTCGGCAAGGCCGCCCTCCAGGCTCGGCTGGAAGCCTTGACCAGCCCGTCCACAAGGACTTGACACATCCAAACTAAGGAACACACTCATTCAGGAAGGACTCAGAGAGCAGACCCCAAGCAGGCGTCGCTCTAGTGGGTATGTGAGAAATGACAACACGGCCTCACCGGTGCTGAGACGGAGCCGTGGGCACATCGCCACGACAACCTGGAGACAGGCGGGTGGGAGGGTGGCCCGGGGAGCCCATGAAGCCTGGAGGCCCTCCAGCCCCTGCGTATTCTCTGGGTGCACAGGCTGCACCCACTTCACCCTCTGAGGTTTCCAAGAGCACAGCCAGCCCCAGAAAGGCCTACTGCCTGTCTGACAGCAGACACCCAGGCAGGGTCACCTTGGGCTGTGCCTGTGCTCGGTAACCTCCTGCATTTTAGATCCAGGGGCCCGACATCGACTCTGAAAATGAAAACACGTCAACCCGCACTCCAGGCGCTTCTTCAGCAGGTCACTGTTTACACTGACGATAACAAACCGCTTGAGCTCCACTGCGACTGGCAGACAACAAATCCTCTGTTACCCGGGCCAACTGCCATGGGAGGCTCCGGGCGGCGCCCCTACCTCTGCCAGCTCCGGTCAAACTGACACGAGTCCCATGACGATGACTAAGAGGCAGTCGCACATCAGCTTCGGCCCAGAGGAAAAGCCATGGAAAAAGTCAAACTCGTCACAACAGCGGGCAGCTGGCAGGGCCGGCTCCCAGACTCAGCACCGCTCAGAGCAGAGGGCGCCCTGGGCCAGCGTGGCTCCGCGGGGAGGAGACCGTGCAGCCGGGCTCTGCCGGGCCTGAGGGCTGACTGGCTGCCGGAGCTGGGGAGGCCAGAGGAGTTAGAACAGCATGGGAAGGCCTGGGGGGAGGGGGGGAGACTCCTAAACTCACAGACGGCGTGCAGCCAGGCAGGGCCTCACGCACGCCTGCCACAGCCGTCGGTGAGGGCCGCCAGTAGCTCTGAATGTGTCCAAATGAATAAAGACCTCCTTTTCAAGGTGTATTGAATCTTCTTCATTACTTACAAGAGGAGAACAGTTGCCTGAAGTCCTCCCCCCAAAAGAAAGGAAGTTAACCTGAAATTGTATGTAGTAAAGTTTATTTTAAGATGACAATGCTTCAATTTAAAAGAATTAAATGCTGAAGGATATTTCATCAGATGGGAATAGAATAAAACAGAGAGGATTCTCACAAAGGCCCCTTGAAAAGGGCCACTGAGTGTTGAGATTTCCATAAACTGGAAACGAGGAAAACCACGTGTAATGACACACACGATAAGCTGCTAGATTCAGTCTAAAGTAGCAAACAATTTAAATTATATTCAAAAGTGAAGCAAGCTGGGGGGAGGGTGTAGCTCAGTGGTAGAGTGCCTGCTTAGCATGCTTGAGGCCATGGGTTCGATCCCCAGCACCTCTGTTAAACAAACAGCAACTAATACTAAGTAAACCTAGTCACCTCCTTCCCCCCAAAAAATAGAGCAAGCTGATAAACTGAGCAAACGAGGAACCAGGGTTTCGGTGGGATGCTATTTCCAAACTCCAGCCATGTAACCCTCAACGCTGCCAGCCTGGACAGTAACTAATGGGCGCCACCATTCACTGACTGCCCAGGACACGCAAGGCTCTGTTTTAAGCATGCAAGTGTGCCTTGTGACTGAGGTAGAGCCATAGTCCCCCTCCTTTACAGACGAGAAAATGAGGGAGGCAGGGAGCGGTCACACAATCCGCCCGAGGCCACACAGCTGGTGAAGGACATCAGGTGACAGCACCAGAACCTGGGCCCATGCATCACCCTCAACCCGAGCGCTGCCCCCAACAGCTCTGGTTCAGCCCCCAGCGCCAGGCACTCTACAGAGGGGCCAGGGTGGAGGCCCCCATCAGCAGCACCTGGGTCCCCGTGTGCCCTCCCCCATCTCCACTCCACACACTTCATTCTCCTTCCCTTCATACATAGGCCCCTCGAGTGGTCCAGCACTGCCCCCTGGTCAGTCAAGACCGGACACGTGCGGGAAAGCGCCCGAGCAGGGCAGGAGCCCGAAGACCACCTACTGGGCCTCCACAGCCCTGAGTCCGGCTGAACCCGTTCGTGCCCCTTCATGGCAACCCCCATCCTTGACCATTCGAGAGCCAGTTTGATGACCACCGCCAAGAACCATTCCCCCACTCCTCGGGTCACAGACACCATCCTCCTCCTGTGAACAACCCACAAGAAATGCGATCATAGCCTTATACCCTGTAGGAAACGCACCTCTGTCCTCCTGTCACTGAATGCAGCTCTAGTCATGTCGTTCACTGCGCTGGATCTCTGTGCTGAACCAGGAACTCCAGCCCTGCCCTGTGGGCAGCGCCCCTCAGGGGCCCACACAGTACCCTGCCCCGGTCCTCCTGTGGCCTTCCTCCTCACACAAGAAGCCGCTCTGACACCAGACATCACAGCCATGTCCCGGGCAAGAAGAGAGAATAAGAGGGCCCAGAGCTGTTTGGGTTCTATCCAAAAAGGGACCAAAAAGGGACTCCCTCCCCAGGAATCCTCACCATCTCATTCTCCAGAGCCTGTCTCCCAGCCGCTGCTCGCTGCAGAAGTGAGTTTTAAGCTGGGCCCACTGCTTCCCAGAGCAAAACTGGGGATTCCTTAGTGAAGAACAAGGGAAAACAGGTATCTTCCTGGCTCATCACAGCACGAAGTCGCACCCTCCACCCAACGGTCCCGGGGGCACTGGCTGCCACCTCCCGACGGCACCCAAGAAGAGTGGGTTTGCCTCAGGAATTAGACGTGATCTGTGTTGAGGGAAGTCCTCAGCCTACTCAAAGACCAGGTGAGCCGGGAATGAGGTCACCCACCTGCCAGCTGGCCTGGCCCAGCCTCAGCGTGGCTACCGCCCAGCACAGACACCACGGCATCTCTCAACCACCAGTTACTAACCTTCGCAGGAATGTCTCCTGGGCTCACCACGCACACGGGTGACCGCAGTCCCACCCGGACACAGCCGGGCACCAGGCTCCCCTCATCTCAGCCGTCGTTCTCATCTCAATGTGTGCTGTGTGCGCAGCTCTTCCTTTTTCATGTTTCGGGCTGTACCAGACACTAATGCGCAGTCGGAAACCTGATCACCACCAACCACCTTCCAGGTACTGTGCTGAGCACCTCACAGGCAACAACTTGTTCCCACATGATCGACGAGGAAACCAAGGCACAGAAAGGTTTCAGTAATTGCGGAAACTGTACAACTGCGAAGTAGAAGACCTGGGGTTCAGGACAACGTTAACCACGTGCTGACCTACCCCCGTAAGCTGAAACAACACCCAAAATTTACGAGATAGAGCATCACCACGGAAACTAGCCAACGTTGGCCTCCACAGAGTCTGGCCCTGGGCGGTTTACGTCACCGCAGGCTGAGACCCGACAGCTCAAAAGCCTGCTAGCTCCAAACTCAAACTTTCCCACATCCGGTAATTTTTAAACAGCCCAAACAAGCACATTCTAGCCACAGAGAGCCTGCCGCTTTGGCAACAATCAGACCTCTGCCCTGCGGACAGCCAGCCTGCAGGAGCCCCAAAGGATGGAAAACACTAACCAGCGAAGACAGGAGGAGAAGGGAGCCTGTCAGAGAAAAGGACAGTGTGACTGGGGTGGGGGGCAGGAAGCACTGCAAGTGTCCGGGAGCCGTCACTGGTGCTCTTCAGCCCAGCTGCCGCTTTGGTCACTGCCACCTCGGTCACTGCTGCCTCGGTCGCTGCCGTGGGGGCGTCCTCTGCACTCCAGGGTGTGTGGCAGCATCTCTCTCTCCCCGACAGATGCCAGCATCACCCAACCACAGTCCCAATCATCAACAGTACCTCCAGAAATGCCATGCATCCCCTGTCCTGGGGCTCAGGATTGCCGAGGCGGGGAACCACGGAGCCAAGCAGGTGGACGAGGTGGATGCGTGGGGTGTGGGCTTGGAGGGCTCTGATCAGATAAACAAGAAATTTCTTTCCTGCCTCTGTGCGTTTTGACCCCAGGAATGGCTTGATCAGGGCTCTCCTTGGAAGAACTGATCTGAGGCAGAGGGTGGAACAGACGACAGAAGAGGGTGACCAGCTGGAGCCTCAGCTGGGGTCCGCAGAAAAGGAGATGGAGGCTTGACGTGTGAGGCAGCGGGGATGTGGGGAAGAAATGGGTCACACATTGGCTGCTCTCAGTTACCTGGCGCAGGGATTTCTCCATGAGCTGAGAAGTAGTTGTGACTGTCCCTTCCTCCCGTGCAAGAAACTGGTCCAAGATCCACAGGATCATTAATCCCCAAGTCTGGGTCCTCCAGAGGATCAAATGTCGGGGTGAGGATGGCTGCTGGACACATGGACAACTTGTAGATGGACTCTGTGCTCAAAGGATGACGCTCACGCCTGATGATGTGGGAAAGGGGCCCCCATGCAGTGAGGCCAGCCACCACGTTGCCCTTCAGCCTCGGTCTTGTGCTGGGCTACAGCCTGGAGGTCCTGGGGGTATCCTCAAGGAGGGGCTGAGACACAGCACTTTATGGAAAACAAAGCACCAGTTCTGCGTTGTCCATTCTTGCCAGATCTGGAAAAATCCTCCCCAATGTATAGTCTGCTGGGGAGAGCCCTGAGCAGAGAGGAGGAGCTGGTTTTGGGCCAGCAGAGCTGCCACCGGGAGCTGCCCTGACCCCGTGCGCCCCCGGGACGGCCCCCGCTCCCCTCGGGCAGCTGCGTGCTAGCGTTCTCATCCACAAAGCAGCCCAGCTGGGCCCAGCCATCCCTGGGCTCTAAGGCTCGGCTGTAAAATCAGAGGTGCTCAGAGACTCAGACCACATCTCTAACCCAAGAAACAACACAAGGTTACCAGGACTTCACAAGGACCAGCTGTCAGAACATCACCGACCGCTTCGCTTTTCTAGTTTCTCTCGTTGTTTAAACAATCAGACACCTGTACACCTCGAAAAACTGCACTATGGAACCGAACCAAAAAAAAAAAGACAACAATTTTCTTTCTAATTAAAGACTTTAAAATTCTTCCATATACTTTTTTTAATAGTTGTAATTATAGCCCTATTTAATGTTAAGCAAGTCATCCAAATGAGAGGTTAATTATACAGACTCAGGTAATTATGAAAAGTAAGATAACATATGAAATGTCATAATGAATAATTAATGAGACCCCTGATCCGCTTCAGACCGGGGGTGCGGTGCTAACAGGCTCGCGGTGTCTCCTTGCTATGGGGACTGTCTGAATAAGTCAGATACCTGGTTCCAAAAGCAGGAGTTCATAACAAGCATTTAACCTTGTCTTAAAAACAAAGGTGACACAGGCATAGTAATCAATCTTACGGTTATGGGGGAAGGGAGTGGGAGGGGAAAAACTGAGAGTTCAACATTTGCTAGTATTAACTACTATACATAAAATAGATTTAAAAAGCACATTTCTGCTGGATAGCACAGGAAACTATATTCACTATCTTGCAGTAGCGTCTGATGAAAAAGCATATGAAAAAGAATAAATACATATATATACATATATATATTATGACTGAAACTTTATGCTGTGCACCAGAAACTGACACATTGTAATTGACTATACTTCAGTAGAAAAATAAAGTATCCAAAAAAAGGTGAAAATCTCTGATCAGTTTCATACTGAAACAGACACCCCAACAGGGCGGCATGGTGCTGACACACCTGAGCGACAGGACACGGACGACATACTTGTGGCAAACGCTCTGGAATTCTCCCCTACACCCTGTGAGACTGTGTTCAGGGTTGTCACATCACATCAAACAGGCACAGGTAAACACCAAAGCAGGGAGGGACCTTCCCTCAAAGACCATTAAGTCTTCTTAGAGGGTAAAATAATTAATCATGTAATTCAAAGTGATCGTTAAAGTTATTTTCTATGTTATTAATTTAAATAAAATAACTAAAATGAATTCAAACAATTCATATAGTTAAAATTATTTCAATGATGAATCTACTTAAAATAATTAAAATTAATGCAAAAAAGTTGTTTAAATTATTAACTTAATTCATACAGTAAAATACCTCAGTGTTTTAAGTACCATCAGGTTTGGCACTTTCTATTCACTGTATTTTCCAGTTTCTAGGGGAAGCCATAGTGAGTTCTCCAGGATCCTGCTCTCCCAGGTTTTTCATCTGTCCCTCAGGACATTCAGAGTTTTGGCACAACCTCCATTTTGCTTTAACCTGCACAAGAACGCATCAGCAGCAGGGACTCAGATTTGCCTCAGGAGGAGTGGCACCTGGGATCATCGGATACGCAGTTAGCTACCTGCACCAGTACTGCCTAGGTGTGTCACCCAGCAACTATACCCACAGCAGGACAGCCCCGGGAAGGTCCCGAAACACTTCCACAAGAGACTTCCTTAACAAGCGGGCCTTTAGCGGGCGGGCTGAGGAATTTTTAGAACTAGTTTCACGCTAGGACAAACCTTCATCTGTCACTCAGTGCTAAACACCCCTCCCCAGCCATCCTCTAAGAGAAATCCAAAATTCAGGAGAGGAGCAACCGCTTCCAGCGCATCCCTCAGTGACGCATTCCCAGGTCGGGGCCTCTACACCTCCACGTTGCTAAGTATGAAGTTCCTGAAGGCATTTTAGTACTTTCATCCGGTCCACACTAGACACCAAGGCATCGCTTCCACTCTAACACCCCACTGAAGGCGTAATTTTCCAAGGAGTAAACCGCCAGTATTCCGTGGACTTCTGAGACCTTTGGAAATTAGTACGTATCATCAAAGGTCATTTCTAGTTTCTGAGGGGAAGAACCTGTATCGGGGAACAGAACAGAGAGTGAAGCATGAAAGCACAGCATTTAATTAAAAGAATAATGGGATTAATAAGAGAGATCGCATAATTCTAGAAAGCAACACAGAAGCAGGTTTCAGAAGAGGCAGAGGGAGGTCATAAAAACACGGAGGGTCCCTTCTCTATCCAGGTCTGATACAGGATAAACTATCACAATGAAGAATGCAGAGGGCAGGGCGAGTTATGACTCTAATGTCAGTAAGGTAGTAATGACCAGCCCTTTAACTTGGGCACCATGAAGGGCAGGGAGGAACGCAGTTCTGGGCGGCTTCTGTCTGTGAGCTGCTCCAACGAGAACCCCAAACACTGAGAACCCCAAACACTGCAGAAACAGTCCTGGAGAAGCACCTCCGCATGGCCAAGCCCACAGCCCGCCCACTTCCGAGGAGAGCTAGCTCGTGATGGTCTCGTTATCTGGACACTTTTAATAAAATGCTTCATTCTGAGATGCCCCTACCCTGCTTCGCGTTCCCTCAGAGTCTGGTACACACCCCGTCCCTGCTCTGGGTGCCCGTGTTCAAGACCTGGGTCCACGTGGGCTCTGGGACGCAGACACCAGGCAGGAGGAGGGAACACGGATGACAGCGTCTCCCACAACGTTTGGTGAAAAGAAAGGAGAGGACATTCTGACAACAGTCAACTCCCAAAACAGAGACCTGTGAATCAGCTCCTTTCCTTAAAGCTTTCTTTCTCCTTCTATTTTTAAAGACTCACTCCTGGCTTCGCCTTTTGGAAGGACATCCCCATGGTCCCGGCAGACCGACCTCCTTCCAGAAAGCCTCCCCCGTCTTCACTACCTCAGACTCCCTAGGGTTTGCCTGGCCTGAGTTCACTGGTGACCAGACTTTTACTTATAAACTCTGGGAATCAAAGAACTTGCAGCCTTCCTATCTGGGCAGTCTTATCTCAGCAGCCAAGTTCACAACCGTTTATCAGAGGAAACACTGACAGCTACCAGCATCTCCACGCTGCTGCCTTTCAGACACTCAGACTTCACACTGACAGCAGGTACAGGGAGCTGCCTCGTCCCCTTATTTCTCCTGCCTCTCCCAACGTCGTGCGGCTCTGAGCATCACGGTTCGCCCCGTTCCACCTGCCCGCAGGAGCAGCAGCACTAAGCTGCCTCTGCTCACAGTGGAATCAGCTCATGAAAGCCCACGGTGGCACAGAGAGGGGAAGGTGGCAGTTGGAGGTGTCCCCCTCCCCTTCCTCCAGGGGTGCCAGGTGAGGCCTGACATGACCCTAATCTGCGTTTCTCCAGGACTTAGGGATGTTTTTCTGGACCTATTTCCTACATCACTAACATGCTGAGCTTCCTGCAGAAGGCAATCACCTGATTGGTAAACGTTCCCTTCTCGCTACAAAACTTGCCTGGAGAGAGAGCAGAGCCAAGGCTGCGGGGCCCCCTCCCCCATTCATGGGACGCACAACCACAAAGGCTGACACGGGCGAGCCGCAAACAGCGGGTCTTCGGGTCTTCGCTCTCCACAAGGTCTTTTCCCCCCGGGGATTTGCAAGATCTCCTTCCAGCCTTCAACAAAAGGGTCTCAGTGTGTGGCTACGGTCAGATTTCATCCACATTGTGTCTCAAAACACTTCCATATTCCTACTCCAGTATTACCTTTGCTCCGTGACACATTACATGATGCTCATCGTAATAAGTGTCAAGTTTAAAACATGGGGCAAGAACCACGTCAGGTCCCACTGGTTCACAGACTCCAGACCAATTCCCGTCCAGGGAAGGAAGGGGCAGATTCCTCCTGGACGTCCGAGGCAACAACACGAGGCAGCAGAGGTCATCACCCAAAGAGAAAGGCCCTCAGTTCACCAAGGACGAGGCCTGTGCTTCTGAGACGTCTCAGGACGACAGGGAAGGAAAGGGGCTTCCCGGAGGGCACCCACCACTCCCATCCAAGACTGCCCAGGGCGCCTTGTTAGCTAATCATAAATTCCTGGGTTCCCGTTTCACTGCTCAGAAGGCCAAAAACCACTGTTCAGTTCATTTCCTCCCTTTTCCAAAACTTAACAAGGGAGATTCACTAGCAGAGGTAGTAACCGAACTAGCAGGAAATAACCAAAACTCTCGCCCAAGGACTAACCCCCCTGCGTTCCGAGAAACCGCGGGCACACGGCCCAGGCTCGGGCAGAAGGACAGGTGTGTGTGCCGGGCAGGAAGGGCCTGCCACCACCTGTGTGCCAAGTCTGAAGAACGTTTTCTAGTAAAAATAAAACAGAACTGCTGTGCCAAAGCATCTTGCTCAGTTGTCTCTAAGCCAAATCCAAGCGCATTCTTACTTCAGAGCCAGAGGCAAGTAGCTCTTCAAAAATATGTACGAACAGGGGCTGGGGAACCAGGACCGAAACATTCAACCCATGATTGATGGATAAATGAACTTCAAAATTTACGAGAAGAGCATGTGCTATTTAGGAAAATGCTATACAATTTGACATCCTAAACATACAGCTGCTGCTTCACACTGACAACAGATTTTGCTTCAGTTAAGAAAAGGTAAAAACTTCTAATGAGAAACCAAAAGTCTTCACAAAGAGCAAAATCTCAGTGCAACTCAATTGCGCACGACAATTTAGCCTAAATATTTAGATTCCCAAAGCATAGCTCTTGCAAAACAAGACATTAACAGGTATAAACATATCACCTTTAGCAACACAAGAAAATACAGCTCTAGAAGGGCCAGAGCTGGACTGTGAGCCACAAGACAGAGCCCTTCCAGGCAGAGGCCACCTGGGGAACAACGTCCACAGCAAGGGCACCTGGACTGGGTGTTTCTAGCACTTACCCTCCCAGGAAACTGGGGGTCGGAGGCCGGCAGGGTGTGCAAGTGAAAAATCACGAGCCTCCCACGCTCGCCCGCGGGAAGTGCCACCCGGGCTACCGAGCAGATTCTGACTCAGTCTCTGGGTTATTTTGCAAAATGTACTTGTTACAGACCAAGGGCTCCAATGTTGTTTCGCTTCCTGCTTCAGAAATGCTTCTGTCTCCTCAGGCATCACCTGCTGCGGGAAGCTTGGCTGGAAACGAAGGGTGACCAGGCCATGATGTGGCCACTGCTGTGGGTCACAACAAAACACGGAGAAGCTAGCTTAGTCTCATTATTGTTTCTAAGGTAGGTTTTAAAGAAGCGATAACGGTGTTGGCCCCACTGCCTGCTCGGCACATGGCCACCCTCAGCCACAGAGCGTCCCTCCCCCACGGCCTGGGGACCTTGCAGCAGAGGCCTGGCCCGCCCAGCTGGGGCACCAGGCCTTTGGAGCCCCACGGTCTTCGCCTCGATCCTGCATCTCCACAGAGGGAGACAGGCCTCCACACGGGCGCACAAAGCCATCTCTGGAAGCCCTGGCAAAGGAACACACCTCAACCAGCCCGCCTCACCTCAGAAAGTCAGCTGGTGGGAGTGAGTGATGACCTTGACCCGCTGACCCAAGAGGGGGCGGTGGCAGGAAGACAGAACTGACAAGGCCTGACTCGGACAGCGGCCCCGCCGGCCACAGGCCACAGACCACAGACGCCGAAGTGCCGGCGTCAGCGCACAGAGAGCACGGGGCCACCAGGTGCCCCGCCTTACCTGCCAGCAGGGCCGTGGCACGTGTGTGAGACTAAGTTCCAGCCAACAGGCAGCGTCATGTAATCCCGTGACTCCATTTACTACGTCCCAACTGGCACATCGAGACTTTCTAAAGATAAGGCATCCTTCCTCCCTTCCTACAAAAAAGGAGGTTAACGGGCCCAAGACCCTTCCTGGCAAATCACTGTTAGTTGTACTTGAAAACTCTGTTCTAACCTGGAAGGATCTCAGGGTCACATCTCACCCCTCTAGGTCAGGCCCACGACAAGCCCTCACCTACCCGACACCTCCGGCCCTGTGTGATCGCGGAGGACTCACTTGGAAGGATGGTTTGCAGGAGCACCTGAGGCTTGTCTGTGCTCTGGGGGCACCTGGGCTGGGGCAGGGCGGCCACCCAGCAGTTGTCTGTCCTGCTCACCGGGGTCCACGCACTTCCGGCCTCTGTCCGCAGACGGATCCCAGGCACCCTGCAGACGGCACCCTCCTACCAGCTCTCAGTGCCTCCTCTCCTGCTGGGCTCCCGGGAGACTGTCAGTGGCAGACACTCTGAACGACAGACCCACGTTCTGACCTGACGTCCTGCTGGCGGAGCTCAGCCGCGGTAGCGGCCTTGCTGGTGTGGAGTCCCGCTGGACTACTCGTGGGGAAGGCAGCGTGCACTTGAACTGCCCAGGGTGAGCAGCTCCACAGCCGGCTCCAACGAGCAGAGACAGGAGGTACAGAGTTCACTAGTTCCACATGGTGCCCACAAATTTGAAATCTTTCCTAAACGTGAGAAAGGAAACCATTTTTCCTACCGTGCCTGTTTTAAGAAAACGTCTCTAGTTTTCTGCTGCACAAAACTGTAACTAGCTATTTCAAAACTGCCTCTTTGTGTTGGAAATTCAGCACGCCGGGATCCCTGGCAGCCAGTGAACCATGGTTTCTGAAACGTGAGCTTCACCAGAAGCACCCGGAGGGTGTGTTAAAGGCTGGCGAGGGGCTCCCTCCCCAGAATTTCTGATTCTGAAGGTCTGGGTGGGGCCGGAGTTTGCATTTCTAACAAGATCCCAGGAACCACGCAGTAAAGGAGGCAGCACGCCTACAGGGCACACCCCAAACACCTGCCCCCAGCGCCAACTTCAATACAAAAGCAACGAGCAGGCCTCCCTGATGGGGCTCACGTCCCTTGTGATCTGCACGCCTCCCTCCACCTTTAACGTCTTCTCACTTTGGACCTCTGCTCCTCCTCTGTCCAGAACAAAAGCCCCAGGCCCAGCACTGACCGAACGGTCCCCGGGCGGGGCGCGCACACTACGTAGGGATCCCAGAGGGCCCCCTGAGTTCCTGCAAGACAGGACAGTCGCTCCGCCTCTGCGCTCGGGGCTGCAGCTGGTATTCACCGGGGCTAATTTAGGAAAAGAATGTAATACAGACACATGTGAATTCACTGTCTCCACACTCAGCATGGTTTCCAGGGGAGGAAAGTAAAAAGGATTTAACAACCCAACAGGGGAGCCACGGAATAAACCGCCCAGCCGTCCCGGTTGGTTACGCGACACGTCCGTGCCGCGGAAGGGCCTCAGACCGAGCTCACCAGACTCTTACCGTTCTGACCACAGAATATTCGAACTGGGGGGACCGGTTCATCGTGACCCTTCGGTCAAGTCCACTTCGGTCAACCAATATGCACTGGGCCCCCAAGGTGCAAAGGGAATCCCACACCCCAATGCTGTCCACTCGGTACGTCAGAAATTGTGTTGAATTTTGGCTGCTTTGTAATGTTACACGTATCAATACTTCTTACTGTTTATCCTCCAGTTTTTAAAAAAATCTCTTTTGATTCTTTTGCTTTATTAAGCCTCCTGCATGCTTTTAAGTTGAGGGGACATAAGAAGCAGAATGCTCCATTTGGGGAGGGGCCAACTGGGAGCTGCTCCCAGCAGCAGCATCCCCACCCGGGGGCGCAGGGCCCCTGGCGCCACTCACGCCGGTGAGTCTGCGCAGGGCTCAGCCAGAACAGCGTCCAGCTGGCACCCCCAGTAAAGCTCCCCACGTCTCAAAGCCTCAGCTGGAAGCCGGTAAGCGAGGCGCTGCTGTGGAGAGCCAGGCTGCCAGAGCCCACGCCACACGAGCCTGGCAGCCGAGAAACAGAATCCAGTGCACCTGGAAAGGGGGCACCAAATATGAATGGCAGTGAGGTGACAACAGGGACAGACAAGGAAGGGCTTCAAGGACACAACGTGGGGCTGAAGCCTGAGGGGGCCTGTGAACAAGGAAGGCCACGCCCAAGTCACTCTCACCACCAAGAGAGAAGCCCAGCGCTCTCGCTCTCGGGAGGAAAGCAGGCGTCTCCCACCGCGAGGCAAGAGCAGGCCGCCCCAGGCGGACTCTCCAGGACGCCGAGTTCCCAGGGAAGCAATAGGGCGGGGTCTGAAGCACGGCTTGGGGGAGTGGTCAGCGGCCCCCTCCTGAAAAACTGTGATCGACATGGAAATCAGAGCCCAGGGCTGGCAGGGGTACGGTGCAAAGGGGGGTAAGGTCTCCACTCACCGGGACCCCAGACTCAGGGATTAGCTCACACAGACTGATCCAGGGTCTTTTCCCTGCGGGCCTGCGGCCGGCCCCACCCCCAAATCCAAGCGCTTAGGAAATCATTTACACTTCAGGGATACAAGAAGACCAGTGACATGTTACAAAACATCAGTGACTCTGAGTTACAGGTAATTCTTAAGCAAAAAGATCTCAAGCTTCCACAACAGACACCACCCAACAGCTGAAGAGCTCTCTGAAGCACACACCTGCCAAACGACCACCATACACTAAAATGGGGCAGCCAACGCTAGACACACACCACCACCCTGACGACGCTTCTCTCGGTGGAGGACGCTTTCCCCCGCTTTCCTGTGGCGACAAGTCCGCTGCTTTTGAAACGCAGAAGTGCAACAAACTCACCGTTTAGGAAACACCGTCAATCACCCGCACGTGAGCCCCCCTCCTTCAAAATGCTACCCCACCCGTCACTCTGATTTTATTTTTTAAATCAACTGGGCTTTTTCCCTAGAAAGTAGCACAGAGCGTAATAATTTTTTTAATTAAAGTGAACTAACACTCGTGCTGACTTGAATACATCCTAGAAAGGGGATGGGCTGAACGTAAGTCCAGGGAGAGGAGCCCACCCCACCCTCCCAGCTCTGACGGACACCCCAGCAGCACTGAGGCCGCCGTCCCACGAGCACCCGGGGCACACACAACCCGCCACCCCTGCCCCGCGCTGACCCGCCCCCCAATAATCACGAGGCAGCGACTCTCCACCCACACCCACCTCCTCGCCCAGGAGGGAAGGACCCCGAGACTCTCCCCAGCGGCCCAACTGAGGGTGGTGGGTGCCCCCCCTGCGAGCACTCAGAGGTGTGCTAAGAAAAGGCAACCTCATTACAAAAGAAATGTGTGCAATTTTATCTCTGCTGGTAATTTTACAATACGTGGTTATAACACACAATTTTTGTAGCAGTAACTAAAACAATTCACGATGCATTCTCCACATTAAGCCTAGTAACTGAAAAAACAAAGTGCACAAGTGGAATTTTACAGGGTTGTAACACTGTATACTAGACTGTCAAGTTATTTTCAGCCAGAAATTAAGCTAATTAAATCTGATTCTCAAGGTGGGGGCACACACTAGGGAAGAAGTTTAAAACCTCTGTTTTACTTCCGAACTTCGCACAGACTCTCAGTTGAGAATTTCCATGGCTGGAATTACGTCCTACCCCTTGGGCTGAAAACCACTTTGTTAACACTTACAAAGCTTCTGTTTTTCATAAGCAAACCTGAACACAAGCAGCGGTGTCACAGGTGGGGAAGGACAGGGAAAGGGTGAGCAAAAGTGCTTTTTAATTAAAATACATGCACTTCCAAGTGTGTCAGCTATGCTTTTATGAATTTTCAGGTAAGCTTACATCTGATAAGGAAATAATTCTTACTGGAAAAGGAGAAAATTAAATGAACATAAAATAATGTACTCCCTTAAAGCAAAACACCACAGAACCAACTTTTCCTTTTCTCATGTTGCCCAGTAACGCTCAGATTCAGAGTCTTGTCATGTTGCAGCAAAGGCCACGAATCAGCAGGAAGTCAGGCACCAGAGAATCCCGTGTGTAAGTGCCACTCGAATTCTCAGCGAGTAATGAAGTCAAAGATCGCGCTCAGAGTGCTGTGGGATGAAATCACTTCACTTTCAGTTTAAACCAAAATCCCAGCTCACTCGCCGAACGACCCTCTATTCTAAATGAAGGACAGGTTCTTTCTGGCAGAAAATCACTGCACTTTACCTGAGGTTAGAGAAAGCCTTCTCACGTCAAACGCGCTCACGGCCCTCGTAGGCGACCACCTGCCCGATACTCAAGTGCGGCTCTGCTGTGTTAACACACCATTAACATGTCAAAATGGAGAAGTTTAGCTGTGCGGGACACACACCAGGAGCCACAGCCACCCTGCCCACGACCGAGGACCCGACTTCCTCAAGGCTGCTCCACACGCACAACTGCCCGCCCCACAGCCAGGCCGGCCCACCCCTCAAATCTAACTCTACCATTCACTTTGAAAAATAAAGTTGCATAAAAGTAACACACAAGTGCCCCTCCACGCACTCCCGAACCCCCTTCCCCTCCCAGCATCTTTCTGTACATTTTCCACATTTACAAGAGCACAGAACCCATGGCAGGAGGACGTGCCTTTTTTTAAAAAAAAAAAAAAAACCAACAGAAATGGGATCATGAGAGATGATCCTTTTGCTCTGTTTCTTCACATTCTCGGGCACTTTTCCATGCCAGCAAATACACACCCTGCTCTTTTTCCCTCAACAGCTCCAGGTGGGACCAGGCTGCACTGCGATTTTTGTGCTGCTAAACTCCGAGGATGCCCTGGGTGCCTCGGACCCTTGCTCTGTAGCAGGTCACGGCCCTGGCAGCCCCCTGCTGCCAGCTGTGGCATCCAGACCTCTCCGGCCACAGGGGGAAGCCCCAAGGCCCCCAGAGCCCTGCGAGGCCTGGACAGCGAGTCACAGCGCCGAGGGGCATAGAGTTGACATTCCTTAGGAGGGAACAAGAGGGTACAGGTGTGAGGTCACGTCCACAACGTCTCCGCATGCTGGAGGGCCTTCATCTGTCACATTGCATCCATGGGCAGCAGGCTGCATGGGGCATGAGGAGGAGACCCACGGCCAGCCCTGCCACAACCCCGGGTGGTAACGTGGCCCGTCCACCCCATGGGCTCCCCTGCAGGACTCACAGTCCATCATTCACAGTCTGGGGCCACTCATCCTCTTCTTCTAACACAAGTGGTTAATCCTGCCCTCCCGCACAGGGTATGAGCTGAACCCCCACGTGCTGCCGCCAGACTCGGCTCCCTCTGATAGGGTCTCACAGCAACGGGTGGGGATGTGGCCCGGCACTGCCGCTCAACACGGAAGACTTCCAGCTTCGGGCTGTAAGCACGTCGCTGACAACCATCGTTCATGTTTCCTCATGTCAGGAACCACTCATTCTGCTTAGAAAGCCACGTCTGGATTCTAGAGGCTGAAATTTTCCAGGAAAAATGTTGCTTAGACTCGAAATGCCAAGACCAGGCTGGGGGCTGGGGAGTATGCGGACCCGTGGTTTTGTGCCTCGGGCCCAGAGAGAGCGCAGCCAAGACGCTCCTGCCGTCCCGCAGGCTTACCCCAGCTGGCTCGGCCGGGACTGCGTCGGCCACAAGTCACATCTGGTTACTGATGGAGGGTCCCTCGCTGATGCACATCGGAGATCCCAGGTCCCCTCTGACCCCAGCAGGTGCGACGCCATCTCCCTGGGCCTCGGCCACGCAGAGGAGAAGGGGCAGAGGCCCTCCCTCCGTGACCCCACGGTTCTTCCCCTTCTGGCGAGCTCTCGGTGCCTGGAGCTCAGGAGACCCACCCCTGAGCTCCCTCCAGCCGCACCGGGCAGCCCACTCTCCCCGGGGGCACCAGAAAGGGGCACATTTCCCTACATCTGGGCCTCCCGTCCTCCCCGGCCTGCCTCCCTGTGCACACACCCCCAGTGCCACAGCCTGAGAGGTGCCCCGGTCGCTTCCATGGTGTTTCAAGGATGGTGCTTTGAGACCTGTCGGCCAACCACCGTGGCAGGAGCCTCCCTACTGACTAGTTAACAGACAAGCAAGGTAATGTGTACAACCTGCGAGGGACACCTGAGGAAAGAGGGAAGAAGATGCATTCAATGTTTTTATTGGGGGCACCAAGATGGGGTGTCAGGTCGAGCTCTGGACTGAAGTACATCCCTTAAGCCAAAGGCCCCAGGAATTCCACGGGGCCCCAGCCACTTCCTCTCCTGATCCGGCTTCCTCCCAGGCCCTGCAGAAGCAACAGGGCTTCCCACAAAGAGAGCTGCACAGAACCCCAAAGAAACCCCGAGATGAGCAAGCAAGACTGGGGTGCCGAGAGCCGCCCTGGATGCCAGACAGCAACGGGAGTCCCACCCCAGGGTCCTGGCTCCTGCCACGTGAGGACAAAAGTCACGGAAAACTCGAGTCCATTCTGTGACCTGAGAGGACTTGGGGAGGGGGGCCTCTGGGGAACACGTGGGATTTAAGGTAAAGCATATCTACTCCCCGCCCCTCAGTCACAACGGGCCTTGCACATCAGTCGTGTCACAGCCGACGCTCAAGCTTGCTAGAGTCGTCGTGAGTCACAGTTCTCCCCATCACTGAACTCCCTGGCTCAGAAGTGCCAAGAGATTATTTCTTTGGATGAGAGTCTTACACCAGGATGGGGACGCAGATGTAACAGTCTACCTGGACAGTGTTCCCAGCAAGGCCAGCAACTCAAAAAGGACATTAAACTGTTCTTTGATTAATTCTTAAGCCTGAGAAATCAAAGTTCTCTTTGCGAAGGACTTGAGAAAGGGCAACACCAGAAATGGCTCAGAGGAGAGGGTCCTGGCTGCCCCCGGAAGGGCCCGGCCAGTGTGTCTGGGCCCGCGGACACCGGCAGGCGGGTCTCTTCAGACAGGGTCACGGCCGCCAGCTGCACGTCTCACGATCCTCGCGGGCCGTCCCACTTGCTCTGTCCAAGGAGGGCTCCGGCCAGTGTCCAGTGAAGGAGCCGCAGCCAAGGGACCAGCCAGGGACAACGGCAGTCCCCGTGTGGCAGCCAGAGAACATATCCTGCAGCCCGACGGCCAGCGGAGCTGAGCGCCCCCGACGTCACCACTGATCACGTGCTAACTGGCGCATCTCCAACAGCAAAGGGCTTCCCTGAAAGGACAACCAGAGGCGAGAGGGGAGGAAGGACCAGACAATCGGAAACCCCTTCCAGGCAGCTGGGCAGGCACAACCACTCAGGGGGGAATGTCCAGAGGGCCCTGTGCCCCGAGTCGGGGCTGGTGTGGGGGTTTCCAATGTATTTCTGCTTTTGTTAAAATGAAACCACTGGCCTTTAAGTGACACAAACACTTCCAGTTCTTGCAGAGGGGGCTGCAGGGCCGGGGAGAGGCTGTCCAGTGATGTGCCCCAGAGAGGGCCTCACCGACAGATCCACACATGCCTGCCCACATGTGTGTGTACACACTACACACACCCCACACACACACACATTCACATACTTAGGAGTCCCAGCCCTTCACTCCCATAAGCACTGGCCCACTCCCCCAAATGCACCTTCTTGAGACTTAACAAGCCCGCCTGGCTGCAGCTTCCCCTCTGGATTGACGAGGCCTCCCAGAGCCGCCCCCTCCGTGTTCTGAAACTCAAATTGAGATAATTCTGCTGATCACGCTCAGACTCCCAGAGGGGAGATTCCAGCCTCAGACCAAACGTGCTCGCTGTCCCGTCCCCGGGCGACCAGCCACATGGGGAGCACAGGGCCACCTGCTGCCACCTGTTCGCAGGATGCCCAGGTCTGATCCACTCAGGTGTCCTCTGTTTGAGAGAGCGCCTCCTCCCTAGACCACGAGCTGCCCCTGCCTTCCTGCCCCTCCTCTCCACACCCTTCTCACCACCCTTTCATCATCGGGGAAACGAAATCACAGTTGTCAAAACTGAAGGCAAAGAGCGAGCCTTGAGAAATAAAACCACAGCAGAGTGAGCCAGAGAGCAAGGCCTGGTCCCGCAAGCCAGAAAGCACAGATGCGGCCAAAACGTCACTCGGCGTGGACCTCGGTGTCTGAATGAAGACTCCATGTTTCTGGGTCACCATGTTCTGTCTCATGCAGCTGTGGCCAAGGGACATGGAAGAATCACAGGCAGAGGAAAAGGAAGCAGGTAACCCGTAAATGCAGGTCTGCTCCACAGACGGGACACGAGAGCCGGAGAGCTGGGGCAGGACACAGGCTGCAAAGAGCTGGCGAGCCCGCACCTGGAGGACACGGCAAGGGTCAGGCGTCCTGCAGACATGAGCGTGGCCAGGGTCGCCCCCGGGTGCACAGACACCACCCACGCAGTGTGGAAGAGGCGCCACAGCCCGATTTCTAGGAATCTAATTTTACATACCTCACAGCGAACAAGTCGCAAAAATAGTGTTCCAAATGCTGTAACACAAGTGCTAAAAAGCACCCAACCAAAAATAAAAGTGGCATTTCAGGCAAAACCCCAGAACCAGAAGAAGAGAAGCTATATCCTGAATTTATCCCAAGCCTTTTTCCTTTCTTCAGCCACATTCACCCCAGTTCCCATACAGTGATGACAATCACGGCCACAGTCACAGTATTTAAATAACTCGGCGAAGAGTCCATGACTCGCCTTTCCCTGAGGACCTACTGTCCCCACCGTGAAAACTGCACATTTCTCCCCCTGGGCCAGGGGTCACGTCCCCCTCGTCCCCCCGGGGTCAGCTCCCGCCCTCCCTGCACCTCGTCCTCCACTTCTCGTCCGGGGCATCACCCGCTAACGCCCATGTGTCCCGTCAGCAGAGAGGAGGGGACGAGCAGGGCAGGGCACCAGGTGCACCCTCCCTGTGACGCTGCTGCCCCGGAAACGGACACCGATGACTTGGGATCACATCCCAAGGGAACTGCAGATCTCTGCTGCCTCCTTCCGAAGGCAGAGCCGGCAGGACCGCCAAGAGCAGGCGTTGCGAGGGCACTGGGCTGCTCCGGAGACACCAACAGAAGACTCGGCCACCGAGCGCAAACCCAGCCAACAGCACGGTCCTGAGAAGCCCAGCCAGTCCTCAGTTCCATGTGACGCGGTCACTGCGACCCTGGACACAGACAACCATCCACAGCCGGGGAGACCGCATCTGTCTGCAGGCACCTCGGCCCCCACCAGCCTCTTCCCCCCGGAGGTGCCGTCACCCTCAGACTGCCCCCTCCAACCTGATTGCTCTTCTCATGAATCCGCTGCCCCACCCGGCACCTCCCCGTGCCCGACTCCCCTTCTAAACATCCAGACGGGCACCTCCTCGGCCCCTCGCCTTCCACCGCTGTTCATCCACTCCAGCCACCTGCCTGAAGTCCTGTGTCAGCGTCGCCCGGACCACCCCAGGCAGATGTCCCCCAAAGTTCCCAGCCTCTCTGCTCATGTGGTATCAGAGTCTCAATGTCATGTCCAAGCTGAACTCGTCACCACCTCCCGCACTGTTTCCCACAAGACCACCGACCTCTGCTCCTAAACTCCAGTCTCTTCCTGCCTCCCTCTGCTCCCTCCTCTTCAGCTCACGTGTTCCCACGCCCCCTCTCCCAGTCCCCTGTGCTCACCCGTCACACGTGCAGCGTGCAGCTGGATCAGCTGGGACTCCGCAGGACCCTTCCTGGCTCCCAGGAACCCGACAGCTGAGGACTTCACATTCTGGCACCCCTGCCAGGCTGTATGCACCACACCTGCATTCACTCCTAGGCCCTCAGGTCTCTCTACAAGTGCTGCATGGAACACCTAAAACTCTTACATTTTAGGTGAACATTGCTCTTTAAAATACCTCTTCTGATAATTTTGTGACATTGCGAGAAACAGTGAACAGCCACGAAACAAGAGCTCAGGACCACGAGTGCAAAGAGCCTGCCATGACCAGCTCAGCCCTGCCATGAGCTGCATCCCCCCATCCCGGCCACAGGCCCCCCCAGGCCACAGCCACGGGGCCTCCCACTCACATCACAGTAGCTGAGTGGCCGCAGACCGTGGAACAGGTGCATCTGCTCCTAATCTGTAACTACAGGTCACGTCACCCAATAAAATAGGGCTCTGAGAAAAGAGTGGCTGATTCCATGAAATCTAAGTGGGGCGACTTGCAAAGACTTGATATAGAAAACAAACAAGAAGTTGCCTTCAAATTAGGTGTGGGCAAAACAATGATAAAAATACTATGGGAACTAATAAACGTTTTAAAGCTAAGACTCTAAAGTGAGATTGTCTCTCAAACATTTGCTTGTTCTTTCAGAGAAATCACACCGGCAGCAAGAGGCACTGTCACAGCCACAGTCACGCAGGAAAGTCACCCAAACCAGGGCAGCTGCTCAGAGGCACCTGCCCGACGTCCAAGGACGGGACCCCACGTCTCTGCTCTGAGCTGAGGCGTCCACGTACCATCCTGGAGTCTGAGTTAAGGCCTCTTGGGTTACCTCAGCAAAGGGACTCTGCTCACATCAGACAAGTGGGCTTCTACCGTCTAGGGCAGACTTTAAACACCCTGAACCCTACTGGGGGCAGGGCGGTGATCACCACTAGGCGGCATGCTCTCCAAGGGACAAGCGTGGTCTGATGGGAACTTTGGGGTGAGCCCCCCACTGCCCTGCATGGGCTGAGTTTTTGCTGTAATTCTAGAAAAATGAAATTAGATTTTCAAAAACCAGAAACCGTTATTAAACAACTAACGCACACCTGCATATCTAAGCAGGCCGCGGGGAGCGGGGACCCTCGACCGGGGCGATGTGCTGGGTAGGTTGCTGATGAGCCACTGGGCAGAGGCGGAGACGACACCAAACATCTCACGACACAAGGACGGCCCCACACAAGGAACTTCAGGCCCAAGACGTCAGCCGTGCCAAGGCTGAGAAACCTGATCTAAAGGGTCACGTTCCCCAATTTTATTGAGGCATAATTGACAAATATAATTGCATATATTTAATCTGCACAACGTGATGACTTGTCATACACATACGCTGTGGAGTGACCACCAAGATCAAGATAATTAACACGCCCAGCGTCTCACACTGTTAACTCTGGGCCTGGTGCTGAGAACGCCAAAGACCGCTCTCAGAAACTTCCAGGTACAGCCGCCACGCTGCACGCCAGGCCCCTGTTCATCCCACCCCAGAAGGCCGCTGTCTCTGACCAGCACCTCCCCATCTCCCTCAGCAACCACCATTCCACTTTGTTTTTATGAAATCAGCTCTTTTCTTTTTTTTAAGTTTTCACATATAAAAGATACCATGCAGTATTTATCTTTGGCTAATTTCGCTTAGCATAATGCCCTCAAGGTCCGCCCACGTCGTCGCAAGTGGCAGGGGCTGTACTCCGTCGCACACACACTGCGGCTTCTCTGCCCAGTCGTCTGCTGAAGGACACTTAGGTTGCGTCCACATCTGGGCTGTTACAGATAATGCTGCTATGAGCACGAGGGTGAAGGTATCTTTTCAAGTTAGTGTTTTGGGGATTTTATTTTTCAAGTTCGTGTTTTCATTTTCTTCAGCTACATACCCAGGAGTGGGATTGTGGGGTCACAGGATGGTTCTAGTTTTAATTTTTAAGGAACCTCCATACTGTTTTCCACAGCGGCTGCACCAATTTACATTCCCACCAACAGTTCACACAAGGGCTCCCTTCTCTCCACATGCTGACCAACATGTTATCGCTTGTCTTTTTGAAAACAGCCATTCTGGCAGGTGTGCAGTGGTGTCTCACTGTGGTTTTGACCCGCGTCTCCCTGATGATTAGTGATGCTGAGCACCTCTTCGAGCACCTGTTGGCCATTTGTAGGTTTTCTTTGGGCGGAAAAATGTCTGTTCAGGTCTCTTGCCCATTTTTCAATCGGCTTATTTGCTTTTTTGCTCTTGAGTTCTATGAATACAATGGGGAAAGAATGGCTTCTTCTATAAGCAGTATTTGGAAAACTGGGAAACTACAAGCAGAAGAATGGAACTGGACCCCACCTTGCAGCACCCACGAAAACTACCTTGAAATGGATTATTGATCTAAATGTGAGGCCCAAAGTATAAATCTCCTAAAAGAAACATAGAAAAAAAAGATCCCTGGCCTAGGTCTTGGCAGTGGTTTCTTGGATAAGACACCAAAGGCACAGGCAATAAGCCAAACTCCAGCGGGAATACGGCGACCGAAGAGCCCCTGCGCAGCAAAGGAAAACCGTCTACGCACTGGAAAGGCACCCTGCAGAGCAGGGGCACGCACCCGCAACCCTCTTGCCTGACAAGGGGTTAACAACCAAAGTAGAAGGAATTAAGTTTTTACGTTTTCAACATCGTTCAATTCAGAGGCATCTTACCACACAAGCTTTCTTCTGCCCCACCACCAACGTTTTTTAAAAAACAAAGTGTGGTACTTGCAAGAGACAAGCTTTTATAAAGCACAATATAAGACCCTAGCAATTTTATTTTGCTCCAGGAGGGAGAAAAGGACTGGTCTGGGGAGGTCCACTGAACTGTTGTGAGTTTTTGACTGGCAATTACCCAGCTGGCAGTCCTGGGTGTGGGTCCCCACCCACTGTCACCACCAGACCTGGGCCAGATGTTTAACCTCGAACCCTGCTTTTGTTTAGAAAAAAACAAAGACCTGCTTCATGTGGTTAATGAGCCCTGCAATAGAACAATATGACACATGTGAAACCTTGTTATAAACCAAGGGCATCAACACTGTTTCATCATTGTTACACTTCTGGCCCGATTAACTTTAAAATGGCATGGAGAAATAAAATGTATCCATACTACTTTGAACTGTAAGTTCACAGATTGTTTTTCAAATCTTTGTCCCAATTTTATAGTGCTACTAATAACTTTAAAATGTTAACTTATATTCTAAAATAATATTTGTGATGTTTTAAAGTCATAATGTATCAAGCATTTGAAACTGTACCAAACATATATCTGAAAATATATAGGGCATATTTTCATAAAAGTTAAGGCAGAAAGAATTACAACTCCTAATTCAACACATTATAGCTCAGGGTAGCAGAAAAGTCAGTTCTCACAGAGAAACACACAGTAATAAAACTCAGAGAAGTATGTTAGCAAGTTTTTATAACTGTGATACTTTAAGTTATCAATTAATGAGAAAATATCTGTTGAATTATGGCTGGCAAATGCCAAAATCATCTTTCTAGCACATACACGTTTTACCCTGGGGCTGGTGAAGACAGACGTGGCTGGAAGTTGACCTTGAAAAAGTAAACACAGAGCTTTGAAGACTTAGGTTTCCTGGATACAAAAGAAAATCTTCGTTACATTTCTGGACCAGTGGGTTCCCTCAATCTTTTTCTTTTACTTTTTTTTCTTTTGAAGACATATAAAGTATGTGTATATATTTTAACTGTGTTTTTTAATGTTGCTTATCTGTGCCCTTTATTTCGTTACTAACTTCATTCTATAACTAAATGGTACCTTTTTCCAGGAAGAAAAAAGGGAAGGGGTAGATAGTAACTACGCAACCTAGAACAGTATTTTTAGTTGCACAAGTCCACTAGTGGTATCACCTAGAAGGGAAAACGGTCATTTTTAACAGTTTCAGAAAACTTCACATGAGAGGAACCAAGTAAGCTTTTCAGAAGAAAGACATACATAGGCATTCAGAAGATTCTGGGTTTTCTCTGAAAAGTCTGTGAGATCTATGTTTTGACCGTTCTGACCACCCGTGACAAGGTCTGGGAAGATGGGCGTCGCCCCTGCCCACCCCCCTGGGAAACAGCCCTGAGCAAGGTCCTCACACCGCTTCCCTGGAAACCCCTCACCACGGGAGCCAGGTGGCACCAGGGGAGAGCAAAGTAAAGCAAGAATGAGCTTCTCCCCTCCAGGATGTGACGCCGGGACAGGCCACGGCCCTCACCCCGGACTCGGCGCCCTGAACAACCTGCTGGGACAGGTGAGCAGTCAGGGGTCCCACACGGAAGCCCCTTCCTCCCCATGCGGAGGCTCGGGCTCCACCTCCGCTTTCCCAGCCCTGCCACGGTCGTGCACCTGTGACGGAGGAGGGCTGCCCAGCTCTCAGCACCTCCCCCTCTGCACTAATGGGGTTTGGGGGGTGATACACATTTGAGATAAAAGTTCACATAACGCAATTTCAGATTTCAGTGTCCTGCAAATCAGCCATCTACAAACACTGAATCCCACCGTACCTACCAGGAAAGTTGAAAATAAAGCCAGGACACCATTACCTGCCCCCAAATGCTTGCAGAGTCAAGACTCAACTAGAATTGCCTGCCACCTACTTCTTTTCCTTCCACTCTGATAATCTTGTACCAAGAAACGTATGACTAGTTTCAAGTAGGTGGGCGAGGCCCCACCAGCCGGCACTGCACTTGCCTGGGGACCCACGCCCCTGCCCCCAGCACTGACCGCCATCGATGTAGGAGCTGGGGCCAGACTCAAGCTCCCCGGTGACCGTAGTGAATGCCAGCTTCCTGCAGGAGGGAGTAAACAAGCGGTAAAACACGGCCTGGACGTCAGCACAGTGGCTGACGGCTTGCCACACCTGTGCAAGTCTGAGAGGTAGTGACAGTCACTGGCCGAACAGGCCTCCTGCAGGCAGTTGCCAGCCTCAGGTGCCAGGACACCAGCCAACTGGTGTTGGGGGCTGGGAAAAGGTGCTGGAGCTGAGGCACACGGTCAGAGCTAGGGGACCAGACAAGGGGAGCCCCCCAGGAACTGCACCCCAGGCGCGCCCGCCCAGGAAGCACTGCGCTCCCATGCTGCAGGCAGCTGGGGGCTCGGCCCCAGGACTGCAGGAAAGGACACCAAGCGGAAACAGGTGGGAAGGAGCAGGGGCTGCTTCAGTCATCTTCCTCGTGGGAAGAAGGAAATTTGTTTGGAAATTTGTGCAACTAGGAAAGTTGCACTTCGTTCCTAGTGATCAACTATTGTTTTGGTTTATACTGCCAACAATTCCATTATTACTTCAGCAGATGTTATACCATAAATCACAATTTTCATTCTCCTGGAATACAGAGGTTCTTCATTTAAAAATACGTATGGAAATGTGTCAAGGGGGAAATGCTCCCCAGCACCCCCCACACAGGCCCCAGGAGCAGCTTCCAGACTCCTCCCAGGCAAAGTCAAACTTCCTGCTGACAGGGGTGGGGTTGTGATGCGCACGGGGTTCTGCAGGAAGCAGGTTTCTCACGAAGGACACTGTCTGGTTATCACATTCGACAAAATGAGGTCTTTTGTGGTGCGAGGCAGGTAGCTGACACCTGCACTGGGATCCACTTTTACTTTGTGTTGATCCCAGTGAGAAGCACACGGGCATTTAGAAAGAGGCCTCAGCAAGGTGTCCTCAGGAAGGGGAGGCTGAGAGGAGTAGGGGATGGCATGGGGCGGGGGTCTGGCCCAGAGGGCGGCAACGCCTGGAGGTTTGGCCACAGCTGCTCCATCGTCCTCCGAGACTCGGGACCAAGACAGAGGCCACACCACTAACCGCCCTTTTCATTTTAGAGACTTCAGTGTTCACACACCAACTATTTCTAAGCTGAAGCCCCACCTGTCGGGGCCAACGTTCATCCCTGCAAGTCAGCACTGCTCATCTGAACCCTGCAGCCTTGACCGTAGGCCCAGCAGCCACAAGGAGGCCGCCCACAGACCCCCACCCACAGATGACACAGCACATGGGCAGCAATGCCTCGAGACAACACTTTAGCTCTGACCCAGAAAAAGTGAAACCTAAGACGTAAAGCATGGATATTCCTAAAAGGAAACAGAAGAGATTGTCTCTGATCTTAAAAAATAGAAAGTCTTTCTGTCACAGCCTAGATCATGGAAAGTTTACACCCTCTCATGGTCACAGGAGCCACTGCCACCCGGGTGGTCCAGGATTGGGGGGTGAGGCCAGGCCACCTCAGGCACCAAAATCCATCTACAGCTCCCCATCGAGAGACCTGCATCACAGCAACGAGCAAGCATGCAGCTGGGGAGGACGTTTACACTTCCCTCTCCACCCTAAGTGCGGCCTGGCACCCGGGCAGAGGGGCAGGAGGGTTCCCAGAAAAGGAGCAGGGGCTGGAAGCCAATAACCAACGCAGCCGCTGCCTGACGCCCGCAAGCTCGGTGCCCCTGCGGGGACCTCCGCACACACACACAGCACACGACACACCACATGCACTGAACCTGAGATGCGGGCGACGGCCCTGCGGTGGGTGATGTCCACCCACCCCACACCCCTGGCTCCTGTGGAAGCCCAGTCACTGGGGTGTGAGGACCCCTGTGGCGAGGAGACTGCAGGCCAGCAACCTCCCGAGTCCCCGGGTGCACGTGACTGTGCTAGCTGGACGTATGTGCGAATGCTCCCATCTACACACACACTCTTCCCCCTAAACACACACCAGCAAGGGGGTGGGGCACGTTCAGCCATTTAAAACTCCACTCTACTTGGTACTAAGTAGTAAACAAGAAAAATGGCAAACCTAGTCCATCTAAATCCCCAGAGAGCGTTATTACTGTAAAGTAATTTACCCCCTTAAACAAGCAAGTCTCTCCTTTAGGAACTGCAGGAATTCTAAGCGCAAAACAGAAAACAGCGTAAGCACAGCTTTCAAGGGATGACGAAAGCCAGACGCCTTTTTCAAAAAGGTCACCCAACATCCAAACCAAACGCGTCCAACTTTCAGCTGCCGTTCGGATGAAAGCGCCTTTGTCATCCACTCTGAGTGACGGGAATACTGTGATCAGCTTCACTGCTCACATCCACTCCAACGTGAGGTGCTTCGGAACAAAGGCCAGGATCCTAGGGTCACTCACAGGAGCGGAAACAATCCACGCTCAAATTCCAGGAAACATTCTTACATAGCAACATGTGGCTGCTCATTTCTAGAGCTCTGTTAGTTTGCACATAACCTGTGTTGAAACAGGCATGCAGAGCTTGAGCGCACGTGACCAAGGCGGGGTAACTGGTGGGGCGGAGGAAGGCCAGCCAAACCCCATAAGAAAACAATTAAAAGTTTCCACAGACAATCCACAGAATGGGTGATATTTAAGCAACTAAAGGTTCATTCAGAGATGTAGAGGTGTCTGGCTCAAAAAAAATCCTTTCCACAGGTAATAACCAAAGATTCAGAGCAGTCAGGACCCCCCACACACACACACACCAGAAAGTGAGGGTCTGTGGGTCAGAAAGACCATAAAACAGAGGAAAGGGTGGAGGGCGAGGTGAGAACACCACTGGAAGGGGCGACCAGGAGGGCCTTGAACTGGGAACAGAGTGGGGAACGAGGACTAAATGTCCGGCTGTGTGGTTCTCTCAGAGAAACGGAAGTCAGTCGAAGTCACAAGCAACGATGTTGACACTTTCGCCAACAGGTCCTGCCTGCAGGTCCATCTTCTGCATCGACTCCACGTTACACAGAAACTAAGGACAGTTAATTCACAACACAGTGGAAGGATTCAGCCTTAGATAACCAAATTAATACAACCCACCAAAAACAAACTGTGTCATGCTCTGAGATTGGGTTACTATGCAGAAAAGGAGTGGCTCAGGATTTAAAACAAACTGGAAACTATCTTGTTTCCCTTAGTTCTACAAGCACGGCCCCAGCTCAGCAGAGGCTGAGGGGCTTTCTCAGCTAATAGAAGAGGCACAACCATAAACACACAGAAACAACCTGAAGACAGAATACTCCACATTCTCTGTTTCAACTAATCAAGCAATTTTTAACAAGTGGGTGAAGATTCACAATTTTTACAGGAAAATCACAGTGAATACACAGTACACAAAACCATCTTTGTTCTGGGATTTGTTTACCGTAACACGAAAAGTTCAGGGCTTCCTGATAAATTTACATTTGTTAGGAGTTTCGAGAATGGAAGTTGTCACTGTCCAAAAGCACTATTCAAATGGCCCATATCACAGCAGAAAGGCATGATACATGCACACACGTGTAATTACCGTCTTGGACACACGGACTCGAAATTCTGGTGCAAATGGGAATAATCGGGGGGGGTGGGGAGGGTGTAACCAAGTGAGAGCAAAGATGGCTGTTCTAGGGTATTCCCTGAGATGGTCGCCCGGGAAACCACGCCACACAAACCTCATCTGCTTCAAACACGGTCATTCCTGCCAACATCCACCTGGATTAAGTTTTTTGGTTGTTTTTTGTTTCCTTGTTTGTTTTACATAAAAGGAAGGAAGACACAGATTTGTTCCAGCAAGATTTCTCTGATCACTAGATTATTCTCATAATTGTGAGTAATCACTAAATAGCTTCCACTCAAGGATCTAAAGGAAACAAAAGGAAGCCACAATCTTGACAACTTTATCAGGCATATTACAGTTGTGAAAATAAAGGATCTTTTTTTGAGACTGCAAGCTCCTTCATGGTACTATGTATTAGTAAGGGCTGGTGACTAAGTTGATTGTTATATTAGGTGGAAAAAAACATATCATTTAGGGTTTGTGAAGATAGTATGTAAAAAGGAAAGCTCACCACACCTGCCGTGAAACTTGGTATCTCTTTAAACACCCTGTTTCCTACTTGGGATCCCCAACTCACCGCACGAGGGTGGCCTCCAGCGAGTGAGGAGAGCTGGTGTCCGGTGCAAACCAGGCAGACTTGTACCTCCTGCTCAGCCACATGGACTCGGCAAGCTAACACGCTCCCCTTTTTGTGAGAAATGCCCTTTACAAAGGGTAGTCTGTGTAAGACCTAACACAGTGCTCGGCACGTGGGCACAGCCAGGGAATGCTGGCCTGTGATGTGAAAGCGTCCTCCCTGTAACAGACAACAGATTTCGTTCCCACCAAAAAAAGACATCAATTTGCAACATCTGATTTAAAAGTCCGAGTTACGCACTGTCCACTCCTACTGACACGACTGTGGTTCTCTGGGGACCAGGGATGAGCGTGATTCACGTCCATTAGACATGGCCCCCACCCCTGCAAGGCCTGGAGATCAGTCAGGCTCTCCATTTGGAATAAAAGCACTCTGCATAAGAGACCTAAGATTGATTGCCGCGTCAGTGACTGGTGGCGGCTTAAACACGATCGCCATCATCCTGGTTAGTAATAGCAAGCTTTGAGAGAGGGCACTCTTGTAGAGGCACTGAAGAGGTTATTTCTGGAACCTCGTTTAGAATATATTTCCCGGAAATGACACAGGAATTAGCAGCATCATTGTTTGACTGAAATGATTAAGATCGCTGATAAATCAAACCATATCCAGCCTCCTGATTCTAAAGGATGCTGTTTATCTTCCATGAGAAACAGGGAAACTTCAAACACACAGAAAATACACAGCTGTACAGTGAAAACCCACACATCCGTCCCCACAATGACAGACTGGGTCTTAAACGTAAAGTTTAGAGGCAGCCGGCTAAGAAAGTGAGCAGCACACCCCTCCACCCACCACAGCCAAGTGCAAGGGCAGTGCGACTGCTGGGAGAGACTGCGGGGAGGGGCGCCCCCTGCTTCCCCACCAAGGGCACCCAGGACTCCACGAGCTCCCTCATGCCGGTCTCAAGGGGAGAAGCCAGGATCCCCAAGTGTGGTTTAAAAGGAAGGCAGGCTCTTGAAAGCCACCCAGCCTATCAGTTCACTCGTGAAAGCGCTAATGTGTCAGGAATCCAAGATTCCAGTGCTTGATGGGTTTCTAATTATTTGCAATCTAGTATCCTCATCTGTACAAAGAAACTTCCCCAGAAAATATTTTTAAAGAACTAAGAGATCAATACGAATGCCACTGAAAGCTCTAAGGCATCCTGTGATTTATAAGGTTTATTTCATACCTTTTTGTTTCAAGGAATGCTGGTGTTTAAATATGCTCCCATCACTCTTCCAAGAACAACAAATAAGTGATAGTTATCAAACCTGCCCTATGATCCCACTGATGCAATCGCCAGCAAGCTTCCCATCGCAGTGAGAACCCCAAGAGCAGACCTCCGTCTCCTGCGGAACAGCAGCCCGTCCCAGGAGCTTGTGCCCACATTCCTTCCCCAAGCCCTTGCTGCTCTGTATCTGGGGGAGGTGGAGTACAACACTTTCCATAAAGGGCAGATTTCAACCAGAATCCTAGTCATGTCAACCGCAACAAGTCGTGAAGGAAACAATGTCAAGGCTCCTTCCTGCCCCGTGTATAGGACCAGATCTCCCTGATGACAGAGAAGCAATCCTAGAATGCCAGGAGGCATTATAAAATCCCTTACTGTGTGACAGCTGAGTGAGATAATTCAGCACCATCGCAGGTGCGGGGAGAATTCCACTTCCTTTTCCTTGACTTGTGCACCAGTACCTGAGATATTCTCCAAGTCCAGACTCTAAGATCAGTAACAAAATAACCCCAAGTGCTATTTCTCCTTTGGCCCCCATCAGTGTTGTGCTGGTGGCGGAAGCCTACCTTCCCGGCAGCATGCAGTAAGACTACATTCATCCGAGCTAAAAGCAAGTGAAACAACAAAACCCACTCGCACACCAAGCCTCACCTTTACAGACCTTCCCTCCAGGACACGGCGCTGCAACTGTAACTTGTGGGCAGGAGGTACATCGCAAGGTATATTAGCAACAAAGTTCCACCTGGCAAGTTGATACACTTTTCCCCTGGTTTTAAATAGGTGTATCTTAATGACATAAGTTTAGCCAAAGTTCACCCTTGTTTAAATAGCTCCTTGAAGATTATATTAGCAAATCTCAACAGCCTTCAAGCCCCCAATACATTCATCAAAATAAGTAAAAACAAAAGATGTTTTGAAGCCTGATGGCATTCACTTGAGAATCTAGCATGAGTGGAACTGCTTTGCTGTACACCTGAAACTAATATTGTAAATCACATACGCTTCCATAAAAAATAAAATTAAAAAAAGAATCTAGCATGAAATACAGCTTCACCTTATTACTTCATGTCACACAGTTATTATGCGTAATTGAAGCCATAACTTTCGATACTATTAACTTCATGGTGGGGGGGAGGTCAAACTGTCTCTGGTTTTCATTTTAAAAGAAGCAGCTCATGCAAGTCGGTAAGAAAAAGATCCCACTCACACTCACAAAATCCAGACGGAACTCAGCCCACGTAACTGCCAGGGTGATCAGGGGACAGAATTCCAGGACCTTTCACGAGTGCCGGGCAGGTGGGCACGGAGCCTCGGGTCCACTGCCGCAGCGAGCCTGGCTCTGACCTGGCCTTGCAGAGCCACCCCGCCCATGCGGCCGGTCCAGCGGCATCCACGTGCACATCACCAGACAGAGGGGCACAAGAGGGGTGCCAGCTTCCAGGAGGAAGATTCCCGGAGTCACAGCTGGCGGACCCTGGGCTTCGTCTCCAGCAGAGAGCGGAGGGTAAGGCTGGAGACATCCAGGCAGCTCTCCCAGGAAGCTTCGGGACTGACGCTGCCAGGAAGCTTCGGGACTGATGCTGCCAGGAAGGCCCACGTGGTCCCGAGAAACATGATCACAAGATTCGACATTCAGAACCTAATAGGATGGCCTTCTCAGCCACACCTGGATCAGAACCTAACAGGACGGCCTTCCCAGCTACACCTGGACTTGAATCTGAGCTAGGGCATCCTTCCCCCACTTTCCTATTAAAAATTAAAGGGGCTGAAAACGGGGCTTCCAAGAATATAGACTTCCAAGAATATAGATGCTGCCGGAAAGAATGTTTTGTCTTTAAAAAAAAAAAAAAGGCATCGCAATGCTGAAGCTAACCCCGTGCCCGGGTGGCATCTGCTGAGAAGTGTGCCCTCCAAGCAGAAGTGAAACCCCTCCCCTCCACAGCTCTCCTCCCAAGGCCACTCCCAGGACCACTGTGACCTCAAATCACCCGGATGAACTGGGGCGGGGAGGGACAGGGAGGGCAGGAGACTTGTCCCAGCAGAGCTGGATGCTGACCAAGCAGACACTGTGACACCGCCACCTTGATCCTCGCTACAACCCTGGGGTGGGTTATCAACCCCCCCGACAGCCGAGGAAGCTGAGGCTGGGAGGGACCAGCCAGCTCAGCAGAGGTGATGCCAGGACGGCAGTGGACGAAAATCAGCCTGGAGGAAGGTGTCTCAGTGGACATTCATGAGAAATCTCAAGATCCTCACACAAATCTCTGCAAACAGGATTTAGAGAAAGACCCAAGGAGATTCAGGAAGCACAGAAGAAGGTCACCCACAAGTTACAAATGGATTCTTGAGCTTTAAGTTCCCGCAGCACCAAAATCCAGACCCTCAGACTGATGATGGCTCCTAAGTGAGCCTGCCCTTCCTAAGGCGCTGGGCCGACTCCAGATGTCACCTGCTCCTGTCCTCCGATGACACCCAGCCCGGCGGCCACTCTTCTCCCCCGAGGGTTTATAAGCTCATGTCATCAGACACGAGGAGCTGTAACATGACGTCCTGGGCCTGTGGTGTCTGCATTCTAACACACGCTCTCCACCCGCATTACTTCACTCGCAAAGACCCAGAATCTGCTGATATGGTTAACTAGTAACACCGTCTACATTTCCATTTCCATCCCAGGTAAACTGGCCAACAAATTCCACTGTGCGCAGGAAGCACTTCCTCGGCGAGGTGGTCACACAGATTCACGCCACCTCCGTCTTCAGCTTGGAGAGAAAGGCGAGGAGGTAAGACCGGGATCCCACGTGAATGTGCGTGTTTTTCTGGGAGTGAAGAGGTCCAGACACGTGCTCCATCCTCACGGGGGCACAGCCAGAACGAGGCCGCAAGTGCGGGGGACCCAGCATCTGACCAAGGAAACCAGGCTGCGAGGGCCTCTCCCAGCCAAGACCTTACATGTTCTGTAAACTCCTGACACAAGGAGTAGCCTCACGCCTGCAGCTCCGGAAGACGGCTCCTCTCTGCCCAGGACTGAGTGAACAGGGCTCAGACCTGAGGCTGGTGGGTGTGAAACAGCCCGTGTTGAAGAGGGGACGTATTTACATGTTGTTTGTTTGGTTTTTTTTCATAATTTTAAAATGTTATAGTTTCTCTAGCAAATAAAATAGAAAAATATGTGACTTGACTAACCAGATAATTCAATAAAATAAATAAATAGATTATGCATAACTGTGGAGAGGCGTGCAAGGAATCACTCTCTGGGGCTGAAGGAATTAGTCTGCATCCAGCCCACAGCCTTCAATCTTTTCATTATGACACAGAGTTTCCTACCTAATAAGCAAAAAAAATTATTTAAAACCAGCAGCCCAGAAGGAGGTCTATTTAACCCACCAGCAATCGCAGAACCCCTCTGTCCCTCCCTGTCTTGGACAGCTCTTTTTCCTGATTTTTCATACCTGTTGTCCAAAGCACTTCAGTAAAGAAGTACCTCAGAGTGCAGTTGTCACAGCACAGAGAGCACGTTTTAGTCTCCAAGACACTCAGCAGCAGCAGAACCAAACAGCATCCCCTCCCACCCCCACCAAACAGGCTGCTCGCTGAGGTGCTGACGTCTGCAGCTCAGTATTTCAGCATTTTCCCACTTTACTGCCTCAAGGGCTTATTAGCATTAACATCCCGTTGGTTCCTGAAGGAAGTGCCTAGACGCAGAGCACTCGCTCCTCTGGCAAGCCGACTCCTGCGTTCTCACCCCACGCCAGCTGGGGTTCCCGATTAGAGCCTCCCCTTTGAGAGCACTGGTTTTTATCATCACAAACAAATGGATGCAACTGCTTCTTCCGAGAGTGACAAGTTTTCGACCTTCTCAGCAGAAAGAGCAGAGCACTGGCAATACCAGTAGGTGACCTCTGCAGGGCACACAGAAAGATCATGAAAGAAGGAAAACCAACGCTGGCAACCTTGAAAGTGGGTGTGTACAGGAGGAGAGACTGGAGGACGACAATGGTGAAACCCAAGGTGACACAGGGTCCCCTGCTCCCAGGACAAACACCAAAGTTCGAAATGAAGCCAATAACCAAGCATCCACATCTATGAAGGTGCTTGAGTAACGACGAGAACTGGAAATGATCTTGATACGACCAGGCTTTGAACTGGTGAGTCAGCCCATACACACGACATCAAAACCAAGATTATCCAATACATTCTCTTTGCAATTCAGAAGAATGGTACAGCTCATCCGATAAATCACTGCTTTAAAAAAAAAATCAGTTCTAAAAAAAGGGACAACCCATCTGAAAAAGGCTGGGAGGAGGAAGGCAAGACGTGACTCATAACGTCCAACAGCACAAGAGTATAAAGCCCGCGGGCCCAGCATGAAGCCAAACAGTCGCCGTCACAGCTGTGACCTCGCAACACTGGAGCCGAGCGAGACTTCAGCACCACACACGCCTCGTGTGCACCGGGAACAATCTTACACGTCAGAGCCTTTAATGTGTATGTGTTTCCCTCCGTAGTTTCCTGACTCAATTTGACATCTATATTTATTCATCGAGAAAAGATCATTCAAGTCTTGCTATTTTCATAACTGAAAAACTGTTAAAATTCAGGTCCACACATTCAAATCCCACACACATCCATGCTGCCATTTTGCAGATTTTTTAATACAGGTAACAATCGTCCAGGTCTATCAAGCCAAGTACTCCACTCCACTCACCACAATACCTACAGCGACGTGGGACAGCGCTGGGGCGGACGCCACAGGGTAAAGAGGTTTTGCTGACAACAGGGAGGTCCGGTTCCAGGTGGAGAGGCTCAGATATTATTCCCTGAATCTGCTGACCCCTTCAGCTTCCCCTCCCAATTACAACAAATTATCAGTGCGACTGTGGAAGAAAACACTTTTTCACATATTTGTTTTCCAGAGTCCACTTCCTCCCTGCAGTGAGGAGAGTGTGTGGGTTGTGTTAGAGACGGCGGGTCTCCTCTTGCCAACCCTGGAAGGTGGTCCCAGGCTCTGCGGCTGCAGGGACCTCCAAGAAAAGCACAGGGGCTGCGGGGACACAATGCAAGTTCTGGAGCTACGTGCACCTGCTACCTGAAAATTCCACCCCTCCCAAATCTACACACCTTCCAACTGGCCATCTCTCAGGTTTTACTCTGGTGACGGTTATGCCAGCTGCGTGTGAACTGCTCAGCCGCAATTGAAGAAATTATTGGTTCCTTGAGCAGCACTAAGAACTGATATTTAAGTTAGCATCTACCTCCTTCCTTGGGCAGCTTCACACTCACTAGAAAATGTTAATCTGGACGCGATTACGGAACATAGCTAATACCTGCAGTCATTTGGTACGTTGCAGGCTAACTCCTGTGAGCAAAAGGCCGGTACTCAGTAGTCACGCGGACAACTAAAAAGCCACAAAGTGTAAAGCTAACAGACTTCTGCAAACACCAAACAGCTTTCCCAGGCCAGATCACAAGGCAATTTCTCTACGTTCTACCAAAATAGGAACGTAACCACTCCCAAGAGAGCAGGGTGTGAGCTTCTGGAGTGCAAGTCCAGTGTGTGCACTGCCTGGGATGCAAGGCATTGGTTAACAGAAATTATTGCTGAATTTCAATCAACAACTCAATTTTTTCTTTTCTTTTTTTTAACAACTGATTTTTTTTAGTAAGACATGAGTCTGTCTCTATTGAGAACTTTTCTGTTTCCTCATTGCTTTGCTGGCATTTCCATTTAAAGTTTTTCCTCCAGCCAAGTAATGTTTATTCACGTATTCATGAAACTACTTTGGGGCCCTCCTAAAGTCAAATAGAAAACTGCAGGATTCCAAAAGGCAAGAATGTAGGGAAAGGAAGAAGAAACTGATTCAGGGGAAAGTGTGTGGAGAAACCGCTCCCCCCGGCACGTAGCAGCCCTGCTCCCTGGTGTGGAGGCCCCTCCGTCTCACGTTCCATCCCAAGGAGTCACCAGAGCGACAACCCCTGGCCCCACACCAACCGCGTCACCCAGACACGCGGCCTGGAGGCTGTCAGTGCCCCACCTCCCACTCTTTGCTGGCATCGTGGTTCTGCAGGGACAGGGAAGTACTGGTTATAAACAGACAAGTGGAGAGAAGAGGCAGCCACCAGCCAGGCAACACAGTGGAAACCTGAGTTCTGCAGCCAAGAAGTCAATCTGCAATCCTGACCAAACAGAGACCCGTAAAATGGAGCAACGTTAGTGTCTGCAACAGCCCCGGCAGACAGTGCAACCAAAACTGCTCCAGTGCCTTCAAATCTAGATAATACACCACCATTAAGCACTGGCAGACCACAGAGGAACTTGGAGAGAAAAGACTACTCTGTTTTTTCAACCTACCTTATGTGCTTAAAATGGAATTGTTTTTCCATCCTCCTCTGTAGGAACTGAGCACTGGCAAGTCCACCCATGTTTCCACGATACTTTCTGACATTTTAATAAAATGATGAGGACTAGTGTAAAGAATTATCTCCACCTGAACCTTGACTGAAGGGAAAATATGAAAGCAACACACTTAAATAACTTGGAATTAAAAGTTGTTTGAACTTTTCGGTTTGAAAGTTGGTATGTTGGGGGATTTTTTTTAAGTCCCAAAATGTAAAGAGACAAGATTTCTGATCCAACCATTTTTTGGTTTCTATTAAGCAATACTGGAAAACAAGTTGATTCACCTAACTTAAGCCAGTAAAACTACTTTATGTGGTCACAAGACACAAAATTCCAAATGACCTTAAAGAGAAACCCAATCGACTCAGCACGGACAAAGCAAGTCAAAGAAGACACAGCTAATGGGCGAGCCCTCTGACTCTTACTCTGCTGCGTTCCGACAGGCCTGGCAAGGTTGAGAGAGAGAGAGAAAAACAAGAATGCGCTTCCCGCATGCAAACACATACCTCTTTCCCTGCCCAGACACTCAACAAGAAAGGCATTAAGCCCTTTTTAAAAACCTATAGGGACAAAGGTGTTTGCAGAGATCTGGGTGGAGCACATCGTGGTCTAAAGCGGTTTGCCATCCTCTAAGCAACAGGCACACATTCCAGGAGCGACTGATGGTGACAGGTGAGTGCCACCTAGCAGGTGAGCGTGCCTAAGTCCATGTTCACGAGTGGCCACTCCCACCAGGGGCCAGGAACTGCCCAGATGCACAGAAGCAACAGTGAGCCCATCCCAGGCTGAGGGGGAAGTGGGCTCAGAGGGCCCCTCACTTTGCTAACACAGACGAGCGCTGACACTCAACATTAGAGTAACAAAGAGGTAGCAGAGTGCTTGTTCTGAGATGATGCGTGAATGATGAGGAGCTGTAAATAATACAACAGTGGTGCAGAGCTACAAGGAGCTGTGAGGTGAAGGGAAACCATCTGAACATCGACAAAATCAGAGAACTTGGGCAAACGTGTTCTGATGGAGACTTCATCCTTCCCAGCAACCTGTCCACGCGGCACACTCACGCACAGGTGTAGACCTGAGTACTGCCCCCAGCAGAGCACAGCACTCTCGTTCTCAAGCCTGCAGAACAGTGTCTGCTGAGCACAGAGCCCAACAGACAGTCCCCTCCTGGGGGACTGCTGGACATTACAGAACGCTGTGGAGCCCACATGTGAGGCAGAAGCATCTCTCCCGTCTCTGGACGTCTGAAAAGGCACCCCAGGCCAGGCTCCCACCTGCACCCCCTCTTCACCCTGAAAGTGTTAAGGAAAACAAACTTACGGTCAGCAGCAGCTCCTCCCTGCTGATGAAAACTGGCACGAGCGAATCCACTTTCTGGCTGCCAGCCCCGCAAACCGTTACACACACACACACACACACACACACACACACACATACACAAGTCACCACTAAACTGCTCCAAATAGAAATCCGAGAGCGCCGGCCCATCCCCACCCCCACAGCGTATGAGTGGCCTTCCCAGGGTGAGCCGGGGGAATTCTCAATCCATATTAAACATTCAACATTTCGGAACTTTAGTGGCTATTTTTTTTAGGACGTAGCAAAACCCGATCTAAAACTTATGACAGTCGAGCACATGATTCCACCATTAAGAGCAAATAGGAAACCGTAGATAACACCCCATGAAATCACTGTGGCAAATCTGTCACAAATCTAAGTACGAGCCGATGGGAACCCGCACGAGCCCGGCCTGAGGGAGGAGGCTCTCCGTTTCAGCAGCCTTCACGTCCCAGCCCACAGGAACAAAGGTAGCTCTATCCCCGTCCAGCCAGGACGGGCCTCGGACCCCGGCGAGCAAGCCCTCAAGTCCAACGACAAGTTTCGCATTAGAACGAGGCCCGCGGCGCATCAGGCCGCGCAACGCGGAGCCGCCCCCGGCCCGGCCGCGGTGGGCAGCGCTCGGACGCGCACCAAGGACACGGCCCCGTCCGCCAGGCCGCGCGCAAGGCCGCCCCGTCCTGCGCCCCGGCTGCGCCCCAGGCCCGGCGGCCCCGTCCTGCGCGCCCGGCCCCGCGGCCCCGTCCGGCTCCCCAGGCCCCCGGCGCGGGGCCCGCGGCCGACCGCGCAGAGCCGCAGGGCGGGGGCCGCGCTCGCACCGGCGCCGGGACCCCCGCCCGCCCTCCCGCCCGCGCCCCGGCCCCCGTGACAGCGCGGCCGGCCGAGCGCGGGGCCTGTTACCTTCCGACAGCTCCAGCTCCAGCTCGGCCAGCCGGGCCCGCACCTCCAGGGGCAGCGCCATGCCTTCCAGGCTGCGGTCCGCCATGCTCGCGACGCCCCCGCCCCAGCCGGCCTCCCTTTGTTCCAGGCCGCGGTCTCGCCGCTCCTCGCGCCCCGCGGACCCGCACCGAGCGGCGGCAGGCCGGGCGGCGGCGCAGCGCGCTCCTCCCCGGCGCCTCCTCCGCGCGGCCCCGGCACCGCGGCCTCGCGCCCGCGCCCCCGTCCCCCCGGAGCGCGCCCGCCGCCGCTCCACCGGGCAGCTCCGCCGAGCGCGCGTGACGGCGAGGGGCGCGCACGGGGTGGGGGCGGGGGCGCGATGGGGACGCGCACCGGGAACCTGGGCGCGCAGCAGCCACGGAGGGCGGGCCGGCGCAGCGCGCGCTCCCGGGGCACGGGGGGCGCGCACCGGCCCCGCGGGGCCTCCCCGCCCAGCCCAGCCCTCGGCTTCCCCGGGCCTAAGGCAGAAAAATACCTGCTGGAGCCCGGATCTAAGTGTTCTGGGTCTTCGAGGGCTGATTTTTGTCCTTTTTGAATAAATACGTGTGGGGGTGGGGAGTGTAAAAGACAGCGTGGGCCACGGGAAGAGGACTAGGTTTGGAAGTTCCTAATTTTGAATCTGTAGCCTGCTAGCCGGTGCCCTGAGGCTGTCATCAGTGCCTCTGCCTCGGCTCACTTTCCCACCCTTGAAGGAGAGAGGAGACACGGGTCACCTATCTGCACATTCCCAGGCAGCCCAAGCGCCCACGCGCAATCACCCAGCCCCCGGCCCTGTGTGCTCTGCAGGTCTTCCTTCCCTCTAGCGGACATGGCCCTGTGGCTCCGCCTGCGCCCACTTCTCTTCTGCAACAGAGTCACCTCTGCGGGGGTCGCCAAACCTGGGCCTCTAGTCCTGACAGTTTGGAGGGGGCTATGTCACACCTGCACCTGTCCAACTGAATAACCTCACCCAGATGCCCCCACCCCAAGCCCCGAATTCCACAAACCCCGAATTAAGTCAGCTCCTCCTGGCTTCCAGTGACTTGCACCATTTTCTTAATAGTCCAGTCTGGAAAGAGCTCTGGGCGACTTCTCTGTCTCCCTGGGTCTCACACACCCTCTGCTTCCCTAACTCCTCAAGGCCCCACACAGTCTTGGTCATCTCACTTACTTTCATTCAGGAACCACTCTTCCCAGTTCAGCGACTGCTGCAGACCTGGGGCATTCTGATGACCTCCTGGTTGGTTCCCTGCCACCATCTACTCGACCCTGTGGTGGGAGTGGCCAAGGTTGGCTCCCCAGAACAGAGTGGCACTTATTCCCTTTTCAAAAATAGGCAATATAATACTTACTGCATGGTCCACTGAATACAAGTCCAACTTCTTAGCCAGGTACTCCAGACCCTTCACCACCTGGCTGTAACCCGCAGTCCCACCCCATGCCCCACAGGCTCCTGTTCCTGAAGACCTGGTGTGCCTTCATCCCACAGTGCCTGCCCTGCTTCTCTGCCGACAATCATCGCTAATATCAACTCCAGAAAAACCTCTCCTCCTCCCTGTCTGTGCTCGCACTACTGGCTGCACTAACCTACTTGAGCTGCTGTCTATCTTTCTCATTAGCCTGGGGTCAAAGACCACGTCGTCTTTGTCTTTGTACTTCCGGGCGACCCCAGAGCTGGAGGCATTTCTCATACAGACCTCGTGATCTCATGTGGATCAATGACGAATCTGAAATGGCGAACCCCAAACTCCTGTGCTTTGTGTTCTCAGGTGTAAATCTCTTAGACTCCGGGGTCACACCTGTGTGGCCCCACCACGGACCCCTTTCCCACCATACACAGACCACTGAGGTAGAGAGCCCTCGAGGGCAGCTGGTCCAGCCCCTTCATGCTACAGGTGAAGGCCTTGGAGAGATAAAATGCCACATAACCAGGGTTCACATTCCAGTCCCCAGAGCAAAGCTCCAGGCTCACTTTATTACTGCCTTTCCCACACAACAAGTGTATCAAGTCAGTCTAGGGCCAGACAGTGTAAGAGTAAACGCACAAATTCCCTTTTAACTCGTAGGCGGGACTTGACCGCTGTGCCTGACGCTGTAACTGAGGCTGGTTCCAAAGAAGACCACCATTTTGCATTAGATACCTCGATAGTTACTCACATTCTGAGCTGGGGTGTCTTCATTTCAGTCCTGTATAAGGACTAAGCACACAGGGAGAGGGATCCTGGCGTCACCAGTGGCCTGAGAGACAGCTTTATCTGAAAATCCTGCCAAGTCCTCGAAACATGTCATGTCCAAAATCAAACTCCACTTGCCTGCCGGTCCCCACTGTGGTTGTTGCTCTGGAGTAGATGCCCTTTCTCCTGGCTTCCCTGCTTTGAGTCATGCCTGTGGTCCAGCTTCAGCAACATCCACCTCCAGCATTTCCCTCACACCTCCCTCCTTCCCTGCAGTCCCACTGACTCAGGCCTCTGAGCCCCCCACCCTGTTCCTTTCCTTCTAGTCTTTCCCACCGTGGCTGCCAGCCACTCGGGCTGGGTTACAGCCGCCTTGCTCTGCAACCTGTAGTGATTCTCTGCCTACAAACCAATGAGCTCCTTGATTTGACATCAAGGGCTTCACAGGCGCAAAGCTTTCTTCCCTACTTGCTATCCCGCAGCTCCGGGTCGTAAGGTGGGGAATGCTTACTTGTCTGTGGGAGCCTCCCCCTTCCTATGTCTCTTTGCTGATGTGTCCCCCTCCCGACTCGTGGTCACAAGTTGGATCAACTGTTCAAGTCCGGGTTCAAATGCCCCTTCTTCCATGAAGCCTTCCTTCTGAGTCTCCTGGTTAGACCCCCCGACCTCTGCAATGACACCCTTCTTTTCCCACCTGTTCTTCCTGGGGCTGTAGTTCACATGTGCCTCTCACTGGACAGCTCGTTTACCTGTGGCTCTCCCGCTGTGCTGACTGACACAGAAACAGCATATTGTCTCTCAAAGTGCAGCCCAGCTCCCGTCCTGGCTCCCAGAGAGAAAGGCTCCCAGCCAGCCCCCGGCCTGCACGAAGGTGGCCAGCCAGAGGCCGGTGGCCTGGAGGGACGCCCACACAGGACACAGAGCTGGCTCTGCTCCTCCACAGTTTCACCCAGATGAGTCCTGAGGACAGTGTCTTGAGTTCCATGGAGGGGCAGCTGCCTGACGATAATGAATTAATTAATCACTGCGCCGGGCAGCACCTGAGCGCCTCTGCACTCTCGTGCTTGACCGTCTGCTGTGGGTAATTTGTCACCACTATTTGCCTACCTGCAGCACCGCACCTCTATTTTTTTTTCTGTTTCACCAAATCCCAAGTCAATTCTGAACGAAAACCTGATGACACACATGTGACTGGGCTCCAGACGTCAGAAAATCTGGTTAGGGTAGAAGAAAGTGGTAAAGAAAGGTTCTAAATCAGGTGTGCTGATGGTGTCGGTGCAGCAGGCGGGCTGGCTTATTAATGAGGAAGCACCCGGGAAGGAAGCAGGGTCCGCGGGGGGACCGCGCCCTGCAGAAGCCCTCTCAGGTCGCACCTACACGCCCCGAGTCTCATTGCTGATACGAGTTGATCTTCTCCCTCCTTACCAGGTTCTGTAGAATTTGTTCATGCTGTGCTCTCTCCGATGAACCCCAACTCTGTGAGATTCCTACCTTTCCCAAAGTGGCCAGGAAGAGCTGGTTGTAAAATACAGCTCTCGGATCCTCCACATGCTGACATCATAACCCCACGGCCCTGCTACGACAGGACCTTTGTAAGCTGACACTTCCCTGCAGCACCATGGCTGACAATTAATGTTTTTGGTTAAGTTTCATGTTGGTCTTACCATATTACTGGAAATCCAGCTTGGGTGGAGCAATAGAGAAACAACAGAAGTGAACAATCTGACACGAGAAGTTTGGGTTTAATTAATTAGTATTAAGAAAGCAGCTTAAACCCTTGAATGAAGCCAGTCTATGCATGCAAGAGGTCATTAACACTTTCATGACTTTTCCCCATATCATTATAGAGTTAATTAAAGAATGCAAATGTGGCTGAATTTGGTGAACCGCATATGCATTTGCATTCATGTGCACGGTCATTACCTTCCTCTGGATATAAGAGCTGTCCAACCTATTCACCCAAGAGCAAGTGTACCCACAAAAGAGAAGAAGCAGGAAGCAACCCTGCAGAAGTGCTGAGAACTTAACAGTGAGTCAGAGACATCATGATGGAAAAGTAAGTGTATGAAATTTATCCTGGACAAATGATAGCCTGAGTGTCTCTTTGTCCATATTATTATAGATCAATTTGCAATTACCAATAATGTAATTACTTTTGATCATCCTAGCGAATTTTTAATCACACGTGCTAACAGTGATATGGAAAGCACAAAACACACTACCCAAAAATTAATACTGTTTCGTCTTAAATTGCATCATATCTTTATAGCACATTTCCTTTGCAAGTATGACTGACTACTGACTAGCTTAATTAAGCTAATGTTAAAATTAATTGTCACTCCCAGAACATGTATCAATTAATGGCTGAGACAAATGACACATAGACTTCTTTTCCCAAAGATTGTTCAAAGTGTTCTAAGATATAAGACTTTAATGGATGTTTAAAGCATAAGCATTTGAAGTAGAAGAAAAAGGAATGAGTGGTTGAGGACTGAAGTTTTGCCATCACAAATCCACACTGTGGAACAGCATCATAAAAGAAAGTCATAAAACTGACCTCATGCCTTCAAAATGGAAACACAGAGAGAGAGGGAGAGTCGGGCACATTCCTAAAGGGCCTCTGCTGCCAGGAGGCGCCCCACTGCAAAGTCCATAAAGTTCACTTGTGTGAAATGCAGAACCTTGTTCCTGGGAAGGTAATTAGAAGCAGTGCTGTCAGTCCACGCAAGCTCACAGACACTGAGTGTACGTACATCAAAATAAAGATGGAGAGGCTGACACTGTCCCCCACGGACCACATGCTGGTCTGAGCGTCCCAACAACCCCAGGCCTTGGGTTCCCAGCCAGCACCCTTCCCCAAATCAGAGGAGAAGCTCGCTGCTTTGAGGGTGAGACTGGGCGGGCCAGGAGAGCCTGGGTGACCACAGAGCAGCCAGAGCCGGGCTGACTCAGTCGGGGCTGGTGCTTCAGGTCCTGGCCGTGATCCCAGGCGTGTAAACGGACGATGTGATCAGGCGGGTTCCCAGGGAGCAGAGCTGAGACGAGGGTCCAGTGGCACGTGCTTTACTGAGGATGTGCTCTTAAAAGGTAGAACCTGTCAGGGGTGAGCACATTGGGGCAGGAGGGAAAGGGCGGGCCTCAGCAGCCTGATCCGTAGGTCGGTGGGTGCTTGGCTCTCCAGCAGGAGCGCACAGAACCGATGGCCACCTTGGTACCACTGCACCTCCACCATCAACTTGTCCCTCCAGGGAAGTGAGAGGCAGTGATCCATTAGCACCAATACTCCCAGCAGCCAAGGGATGGCACACCCAGCCTGTACAGGGCTCAGGCGGCACCATGTCCCTGCCTGCATGTCCATGGGGCAGACACTTGGGCCACCCACCATGAAGCTGGTCTGTGCAGACAGGTCATGGAAAGTCAGGAACCTGCAAAGTCTCAGGTGGGAAAATTGGGCTTAGGCGATTGAGTGTTTTGGATTTATTTTGTGTTAATATTTGGATAATTTTGTATGTTAATATTCCTTGGGGTTTTCTATTTTTATTTTTAATAAGCCGAAGAATTATTCAAAATGACTTTGTTGATTTTGCACGGGCTCAGAGTTTCAGATGATGCCAGTGATTCACGTAAAGCTTTACGATGTGATTGGTGTGAAGCTCGGTGCGGGGCCACGTAGATTTGACTCAGCCTTCCAGGGGCGAGTCCTGTGGCACGTGGCCCAAGTCAGAGGCACCGATGGAGACCGTCTCTGCGAAGCCTGGAAGGTATCCCATGTTGTCCATAGACCAGACTCATGGGAGACTTGCCCGTCTGTACTGCGAGTGCCTCGGCCTCCAGAGCACAAAGCAGGCCCCTCTCTGGCCCTTCTCCAGCCTCTCTCTGGCCCTCTGGGGCAGCTGCAGACCTGGTGCCCCGTCTCCCCTTCCGAGAGGCTGTGCAGCTGGCATTTGCCTCCTCGTTAGACCTCAGGTGTTGGCGTGGGGAGACCCTGGGCCGGGGCGGGACTGGAGCATCCTGCTCTCTCCGCAGGCTCCCGGGAGATGGATCCGCTCCTGTGCTCTCAGCCCCCACCCTGGCCCGGAGCCCCCAGTTCTAGATGCAAGAATAGGAAAACCTCACCACTGCCCCCTCACACAGCAGCCCCGTCCAGGCCAGGGCCTCCTGAGGGTCTGGCCTGAGGTGGGAAAACCATGACCGTGCACATAGTTCACAAAGTTCTAGACTCACCATTGGCGGTGGTCACCTCCAAACACCCACACTTCCTGGGCAGAACCGGGGGGCTCTGTCCCCACCTGACTGCCCCAGACCTCTGGTTCCTCCCAGCACCCTCTCCATCCCAAGCAGGCATCCCCACTGAAGGATTCACGAAGTCCCTCAGCGGTTTCAGACCTCAGGAAGAAGAGGATACGCATGCAAATCACTGCAGAACAAAGAATTTAATAAGTGCAACATGGGCAATGTGTTTCTGAAGAAGATACTTCAGGAAGTTTCACTAAATCTCCCTGGGTGGCTTTGATCCCCACCTCACGGAAGCTGTGTACCCCGGGGACCCTGCTCCCTCCCTCAGATGTACTGCCATCCTTCCTCTCTGACCCCGATGCCCACAAAACCAAGTGAGCCAGAAAAGGAAGATAATGAAAGACAGAGGATACAAACAAGGGGTGGAGGATGCGGCCAGCAAGGGACGGAGGTGAACATACAGACCAGCTAATTGTTCAAGGAAAATGCATCCGAGGAAAAAGAACAGCATTAAAACAGAAAAGAGGTTTCATGGAAAAAAACACAAACACAGGCAGACAAAAAACTCATGATTTTCCAGATATGATAAACCAGATAAAAGTTTTTAAAATAGAGAAGCAAAACACCACGCTGAGCTGCAGGCTTGGAAGGCGGATGCATGTCAGACCCTCAGGGCCGCTGCCACGACGTGGCACAAACTCACGGGCTTGGGTGGGAGAAGGTGCTGTCTCACCATCTGGAGGCTGAAGTCTGAGCCCAGGGTGTGTGCTGGGGAAGAAGCCCCCACCACGGCCTCTTCCTGGCCCCTGGCAGCTCTCAGCCTGTCCTGCGGCCTCTGACTCTGTGGTCACCTTGCATGTCTACATCATCTCCCGTCTGCCTCCAACCTCCGTGCTTTAGGACACCAGCCATTGGACCAGGGCCACTTGGGTGACTCTGCAAAGACCCCATTTCCACAGGAACCTCCTCTTTCTGAGGTATGGGGCTGGGACGTCAACATACGTTCTTTTGGGGGCCACGGTTCAACTGAACATGACAGCTGTTGCCATGGGAGAGAACAGGTCTAGATAAAAATTTTACGTCTTGAACTCCAGAGAACTACAAAGAGCTAAGCTAAGGGAAAATTATGAAATAAACAAACCAGAATCACGAAGTGAAATTGAAGCAGTGAAAGAAATCATTAGGAACAGGTATATATATATATATATATATATACAACTTAAAAATATTTTGAATAACAAAAAATACTAAACTAAAACAAGAGCAATGAAAGATGATTGTGAAGAGATTAGTTTTACTTCTAGCACATGAGAAATGGACAGCACTCAACAACTGTCGTCAGATGACTGGTAAACTTCTTTGTCATCTAAGTGTTTCATTTTATATCAGCATATTTTAAATCACCTGCTCTGATACAGCCTCTGATTCTACAGTATTTTAGGGGACCAGACATTCACTTTTATTATAACAACACTGTTACTGGTGAATGTGTCTCACTTACATCTGCAGACCCTGGGAGTCCCAGAACTGGGCCATACAAGTGCCCTAGTGCAGGCAGCGTGGGGCTGGGCAGCCAGAGTGCCCCCTGGTGAGCAGCGTGCGATGTGTGTTCTCTCCACACAGCACCCACCTGACCCCAAGAGGAACAGAAGAAGCGCCTGGGCCCTGCTGTGTCTTCTTCATTCTCACTAGTCAGACAGGACACTTCACCTTCTCTAGGGCAGAACATGTGCACAGGCATGTGTGCACGTGTGTGTGCCTGTGTGCGTCTGAGTTTATCAACGCAGAAAGCCTAGGAGTGTCCCACTAACAGAGTTCCCACCACATGGAGGAAACATGAGGTGTGGGGAGAAGTCTTCCTGCAAAAAGTTAATCATGGAATTTATTAACAAAAAGTTAATAATGGAATTGACAGATTAATCGATGTGATTGCTATTGCATAAAATTTTACGAGAGACTGTTGTAAAAAATGGGAAAAATTACCAATGGTTCCCCAAAAAGCTAGTCTAATAGAAAAACATTAGGCAGTTAATTTTAGGAAAAGCAAAAAGAAAGGCTCTGGGTTCGGAGCACACCATAATGCTCAACTGTGAACAGCACTTGCTGGTGATGGAGCGTTAGTGCAGCTGGATTTCAGTCTGCCGTTCTGCGGTTTGTTTTCTGTCTTTTGTTTCTCTGTTCCTCCTTTCCTGACTTCTTTTGGATGAATCAAATGTTTCCTTAGTATCCATTTTAACTCCTTCACAGACATTTCTCTGTGCATCTTTGCATTGTTCTGGTATTACTGTCATACATGCATATTACAAATACATATACTACAAATGCCATAAAGCAATGGGATAATATTTTCTTTGCCAGTCATGTGTCTTCTTAAAAATTAGGAGAAGAAAATAAAAAGATGTGTAGTCTTTTGTGTTTATCAGTTTGATGCAATTTGTTTATTCTTGCAGATCGGAATTTCTATCTAGAGTCATGAAGAACTTCCTTTGGAAATCCTGTAGTGCAATTGTGCTGGCAATGAAATCTCTTCACTGCGTTTTCAATTTTGAATGGTGTTTGAGAATTCGCTGGAGTTAGAATCTTGGGTTGATAGGTTTGTTGTTTTTTTTTTTCTTTTGTCACTTTGCAGTCTTGTTCCATTGTCTTCTGGCCTCCATTGTTTCTGATAAGAAATCAACTGTAATTCATACTGTCACTCACTCGTACAGAATTGTCTTTCTCCTCTGGCTGCCTTCAAGTTCTTCTCTTTACCTTTGGTTCCAATACTGTGACCGCGATGTGCCTGGTGGTGTTCTCTTATGTTTATCCTGCCTGGGAGTTTACTGAGCTTTTTTGATCTGCAAGTTTATACTTTCTACAAAATTTGGGTAATTTTTGTCTGTTCTTCTGGATTCCTCTACACGTACGTTACACTGATCAGTACTGTCCTACCGGTCAATGTGACTCTGCCCATGTTTTGTTTTGTTTTGTTTCCATATTTCTTCTTTCTGTTTTTCAGATTGAATGGCTCATTGATACTTCCTTCTAACACCTGTAATCTATTCTTAAGCTTATCCTATTAATTTCTCATTTCATATATTACACTGTATTTTGGATCTTCAATTCCAGAAACATGGCCTGTTTCTACATTTGTGCAGGTTTTTGATAATGTCTTTCAGTAAAGTTGTATAATTTTCCTCCTAAAAGTCTTTCGTGTCATTCTTTTATATTTATCTTCATTACTATTTTTGGATGCTTTGTAAGTGGTATATCTTAAAATTACATTTTCTACCTGTTGCCCTTATATAGAACTACAATTGAGTTTTTATACTGATTTCATTTTTGGTAACCTTTTATAAACTTTCTTATTAGTTCTAGTATTTTATCTATAAAAATGTTTTATTTAATATTTATACAATCATTTTATTTGAAAACAATAATAGTTTGGTTTCTTCTTTTCCAAAATTAATAGTGTTGTTTTTTTTATCTTATTTTAACAGCCAGGACCTCCTATTCAGTACTGAGCCACAGTGCTGGTAGTGGTGTATGAGGTGTCTTTTCTTGTTCATCATCTCAAAGGGATATTTTTCAAGCCTTTTAAAACATATTTGTTAAATATGGTGTTTATTGTAAATTCTTGTACCCTCTCTTTATCTGATTAAGAAAGCCCTAGTTTACTGAGCTTTTAAGCTAATGCTGAATTTTATCTTGCGTCTACTGGGATGGTTATGCAATTTTTCCTGTATTAACCTGCTAATATGGAAAATAATTGACTGATTTGTTAAATGCTAAATCAACCTTGCTTTCCTTGCACAAATCTGACTTAGCCAAAAATGTGTTATGCTTTAACTACATTGCTGAATTAGTTTTACTATGTCATTAAAACTCATCAATGTTTCCCCCCAAATAACCTGAAGTTGAGTGACAATTTACTCTGTCTTTTCTCAGACAGAGGCTGATGAAAGTTCTTAACCTCTCCAGGGCTGGTGGGGGGACCAGGGCAGCTGCAGGTAACTGGCTACTTCTTGGGAGCTGGAGCAGTGGAGGGCAGGCCCCTGCACCTGGTCAGTGGGTTTCTAACATCTAAGGCAGTGTCTTTGACAGCCAGTCAGAGTCCATAGTGACGGCACCAGTTTACACTCCCACCAGCAGTGTAGGAGGGCTCCCTTCTCTCCACATTCTCTCCAGCATTCATTACTTGCAGACTTCTTGATGATGGCCATTCTTACTGGTGTGAGGTGATACCTCATGGTAGTTTTGATTTGCATTTCTCTAATAATTAGCAATGTTGAGCATCTTTTCATGTGCTTGTTGGCCATCTGCCTGTCTTCTTTGGAGAAATGTCTTTTTAGGTCTTCTGCCCATTTTTTGATTGGGTTGTTTGCTTTTTTATATTGAGCTGTATGAGCTATTTGTATTTTTGGAAATTAATCCTTTGTCAGTCACATCATTTGCAAATGTTTTCTCCCATTTCATAGGTTGTCTTTTCATTTCGTTTATAGCTTCCTTTGCTGCGCAAAAGCTTTTACGTGTAATCAGGTTGCATTTGTTTATTTTTGCTTTTGTTTCCGTTACTCTAGACAGATCCAAAAAGGTGTTGCTGTAATTTAAGTCAAAGAGTGTCTGGTTACGTTTTCCTCTAGCAGTTTTAGACTATCTGATCTTGCATTTGGGTCTTTAATATATTTTTGGTTTATTTTCATACATGGTGTCAGAGAATGTTCTAACTTTGTCTGTGACATGTAGCTGTCCAGTTTCCCAGAGCCACTTATTGAAGAGACTGTCTTTTCTCCATCGTACGTTCTTGTCTCCTTTGTCATAGCTGGAGACCTAACCTCACTACTTTAGTCTGCTGTTTCTGGAAACCAGAAACCACCATTTAACTTCAAAGTATTTTTATTCATTACCTTTATTAAATGAAACTAAAGTGAAAGAAAGACATGAACAGATGTCAAAAACATGGGGACTGCAGAAAAATCCCGTACGAGATGGACATGGAGCAGAGAGTGACTCTATCGAGAGTGTGAAGTGAGGTGTCACAAAGAAGATATTCCAGCTGAATCTTGAACAGTTAGAAGAGAAGTCCAGACAAAGACAAAAGACGTGGGCACAGCAGGCCGTGGAAGTGGCAAGTGCAGAAGCCAGAGGATGACAGGGCTCTGTGCTCTGCTCAGGGAGGTGTCACGGTGGCTGTCACCATGCATCCCCCGGCCGAGGGCGAGGTGCCAGCGCTGCAGCCCTGGTGCCTGTCCAGCTTCCCTCCCGCTCTGTCCTCCTGAGGTCCACCTCTGCCCTGCCCACCACTGATGGAGGACCCAGCTTCCACGGCAGTCCTGAGCCTCTGTGATTTTCACTCACTGCCTGGCTCTTTCTGGTCCTGAGTCCTTAGTTGGTTTCCAAACTAAATTTAAAGCCCTGGTTCCAACCAGTCTGCATCACTGTGACCCCTCCTGTGACTACCGATGGTGCTAACCACCAAGATCCAGAAGAAACTAGGAGAAGTGGGTTTCTGAGACATGATACGTTAAATCTGAAGCATGGAGAGTTTGAGAAACCAAACATTTCAGCAGGTTGTGGAGATACAAATCCAGCATTAGATGCTGGCCCTTAGAAGTAGAGATAAAAGCTTAAGAGCAATTAGCATCTAAGTGGTAACCGAAGCCTCGGGAAGGACGGGTTACTCTGCTGGTTCCCACAGAGAGAGCAGACCAGTGATCCAGGAGTGAATCTGGAGGGAACACTTAACAGCTGGTGAGCAGAGGGGGATGAAGATCACACGGCCAGCAGCACGGAGCTTCGAATTGTCACTTCAGTTTGCTCTGGATTACGGACTGTGGGGGTTAACACAGTTTCTTACATGCCTAACTTATTACCAGGATGATATCTTGGGCTCTGCAAGAATCCATTTCAACAGCTATTAAAATACATTCTTCTCTTTGAATAAACACCATTAGAAAAGTGAAAAGGATTGTTTCATAGGTCTCCAGATCCTAGCTGGCTTTTTTTTATTTCTCTATTTTTAAATAGTTGGTGGAATTAGGATATAGCAGTTTAGATGCACAGCCACTGAATTGCATTTTGCCAAATTTCTGAAGCTGTGGAGCATCTTCACGGCGAACATGGAAACTGGAATGCCGTACGGGCAGAGAGCTGGAAGGACCTTAGAGTCTTTCTAAACCAACAAACCGATGACGTTTTAAAGAAACAGAAGAACGTCAGGTCAGGTGACATGCCTGCCAGGCAGTCTGCAGCGAAACGGCAGAGCATCCCGTGCAGCTCGGCCCCTCCACCCAGGCCGCTGTCTCAGAGCAGCTGGGAAGCTCATCAGGTTTGTTGAGAAAACTCAGACCACGCCGTTTCTCTGTCTGATCCCCACGCCCCCGAAGCCCAGAGGTGGCACACGTGGCCCAGCGGCGGCTTAGCAATGCCTCAGGGACCAACTGCTGCCTCCCCGCTTGCTGAGGCCCATGGGGGAGACAGTCCACAGGTGCTCTCCTTACCACCTCTGAACTAAACGCTCGATAATTCTGCCCCCGACTTTAACACTGGAACATAACGTCCTTGCTTTCTTTCAGTGTTATCACGGTGACATTCGCAAGGGTATACTGACGACTGTGTGTGCAGTGTAACCTGTCGTGGTGAATCCGGCCCCTGTGACCGCCACCTGGAGCAGGAGGGAGAAGGTTCCCACCTGCCCCCTTCCCACACCTCCCCCCTGGTGTATCTGACTCACTTCAGTGATCGCGTCTTGCTTTTCCTTAGAGTTTTACGACACGTGCGTGCCTCCCAGAGCACGTGCAGTTTAGTGTTGTCTGCCTTTGAATTTTATGTAAATTGAATCACACTGTATGTATGTTTTTGGGACTTGGTTTCTCTCCTCGATACGGTGTTTGTATGATTCACCCTTGTTGTTATCTGTATCTAGCATTCATTTATTTTCATGGCAGAATAGAATCGCACTGAGTAGATAATCTTCAGTTCATTTTTCCATCCTGCTATGGTGGGACCCTGCGGGGTGAGCTCCCTTCCCCCGGGGAGGACAGCTACAACCTGATGCACCACAAGAGCAAGAAGCAGCTACCTGAAGGGACCAGAGGGAGGCCAGAGGGAGGAGGGGATGGAGAGCTACGTGATCAGCGCCTCTTCCCAGCGCTTTCAGCCTGGGACATGGTGTGCTCTGCACAGCAAGTGCAGTGAAACGTGTGGAGAGCATCCCCAGGGAATAACTTGGAGTCTTTTTGGCATGAGGACCAGAGACATGAAGCTGAGATGCGGTCTGGATGCTGAAGAGAGTGGTGAAACCCCACGTGAGAGAGAGACAGACCACGGGTCCCACATGCTGCCCCCCTCGTGACGGGCTGCCCACCAACCACACGCGCGACATCTGAAGTCCCCTGAAGACAAGAGATCTGAATGGACTGAGACTGTCCGCGCTCCATCCCAGCCAAGAAAACATTTACCACGCAAAGGAAACACCACCAAGGAGAGAAATAGAGAACTCTGGCTGGGAGAGGCTACTTTCCACTCGACCAGGATACAATCTCAAACCACTCAGCACGTGAGGAGCCAGGGAAATAGGACACGTTCTTAAGGGGAAAGAAATCCATCGTCTGACTCCAGGTTCCGTTCCAGATGTTGAAATTTACATTTCAGTCTTCTGCTTCTCTATTAATTTTTGTGTATGTTGTTCGTAAGGGGTCTGATTCCTTTCCTCCCTTCCTTCCTCCTCCACTTCCTTTCTCCTCCTCCTCCACTGTTTGGTTACTCAACTGTCCCAACCCCATTTATGGAGAAATCCTGTCCCTGCCCACTGAGCTGGGCGCAGCCTCCCCTAAGCTTTACCCGCTGCGCGTCCGGGACACGGGAACCCATTTCCAGGTTTTCTGTCCTGACACACTGTGGTGACTCAGCGGCAGGGGTGATGCTGACACAGCAATCTTCCCGCCTCATTCAAGGGGGTCCCAGCCTCTTGCGTGCTTTGTAGTCCCACCCATATCCTAGAGGAAGCTTATCAAGCTACACTAAAGAATAAAGTGAACAGAAACCTGATGCAAGAGTGACTGAGGCTACTTGGAAACAGGCATCAAAGTGGGAGACTCTGGACTACGGTGTTGTGGCTACCAGCTCACGGGTGTTCTTACTTCGCCATTTCTTTTGACTCTTAAAATGTCTCACGGTAAAGCTTTGACGTTCTCCCTGTAGAGGTCTACTACGAGACTTCTGAGTGATGTTTATGGGGCTACTTTAATGGTATATTTTACAAATGTTCATTTTTCGTTTCTTTCTTGACTATAGAAATACAATGCAACACAATATGCAACATGTAGTATATTCAACAAGGCAAAGCTCACTCCCTAGTTCTAGTGACTTGTCCACAGATTGCTTTGGCTTTTCTATGTGCACAGTCACCTGTGAATAACCATAACTTAATTTCACACTCTTCATGATGTTTGTTTCTTTCAGTACTTACTGCCCTGGCTGAGACTCCCAGCGGGGGGGGGGGGGTGTTGCCCGTCCTCTGTCCACTGTCCGGCAAACTCTGTGCATCTCACCACGGAGTACAGTGCTCGCCGCAAGCCTTCCAGGGCTCCTTCATCAGATAAGGGATTCCTGTCTGTTCTTAGTTTGCTAAGAAGTGCGCTTTCTTAAAAATTACAAATGCAGGGTGAGCTCCACCAAACGCTTTTCGTGAGCCTCAAGGTGGTTGTACTGTTTTCCTCATTTGGTTGTCAACACAGTAAATTTATTGACTGATTTTCTGCTGATAATCTACTTCTAAAGCAAACCCACCCTGATGAGGAGGCGCTTTCTCTTCCTTCACTGAGTCCAGTTAGCTAACATCTTGGGGTAGGTTCTGTGTCCACGGTCATCATGGAATCTTCCTTTCTGGTTACATCCTCGTCTGGTTTCCGTATCAAGTTTGTGCCAGTCTCATACAACGAGCCAGGACGTGTCTCTTCCTTTCCTGGTTTCTGAGCTCGTTTGTGTGAGACCAGCGTTAATCCTGGAAGGCTTCCGAGACCTCAGCAGGCCCAGCGCCCCTCAGAGCAAGTCGTCGGCAGACTCCGGGGGACAGCCTGTCTCCCTGCCTCCTCTGCTTGGTGCGCAGCCGCGGTGCTCTCCTGGGGGCCCGCAGGGGTTCAGCAGGCGAGGGGCTCATCTTGACGCGGGCACGTCCCCCACAAGGCTGACCTCACGGCTCCAGGACAGTCGGCTGTGTTGCTCTGCCTCCCCCGAACCTTCCCGTTTTCCGCCAGTAACTGACCCCGGAGGTCCTGCTGCCACAGACCCTTGGTGCCTTTGTGGCACTTTCTTCCCCCAAACACAGTCTTTTCATTCCATTTCCCTTCAGCAGGAACATTCAGCCCAAGGACATCCTCAGACAACAGAAACTCAGCTACCCTTCTCCGTCGCGTCAGATAATCCTCGCGGGGTGGCGGGGTGGGGGGGGCTTTCTTCCTTCTCTACCGAACAAATCAGCTGTACCCTAGAGGAAGGGGCGGCTTCACAGTCGGTCGCACATTCCACCCAGGTGGGCCTCAGCCACGAAGCAAACTCAAGCTCACATTTAAACACTTCTCGAGTGAGCACAAGACTCAGTGTGCTTTTTAAATGAGTGAAATGGAAACTTCGTTCTCCATCTGTCTGACCCGAGGCAAGTCTTACAACAAATGTCTTCGAGATGCACATCTCAGAGGAACAGGGCAAGAATCAGAGCCCTGCCGAGCAAGCCGGAAGCACCAGCAAAGCCTGTGACCGCACACACGCTCACGTGCTGCAAGGGGAGCAAGAACTTCCGGCTCTGCCTGGTTTTGGTCAACGTGCCTGCCAAATTTTAGCTCTTTCCAATTTCAGGGTTTAGTGTCTATAACATTTGCGATTGTCAGTGTTCTTTGAATAAAGAAGGACAAGACCTGAACCTCTGCTGCGTTTTGTGGCTGCACGTGTCAGCTGCGGTAAAGCACCACTCTTTCCACTACAGGGGAAGATGGACCTTCTTCAGTCTGGGCCCAAAGTCATTATTACTTTAACAGAGAGAGAGAGGAAGGAGACTCTCTGAAGTACATGCAGTGGGTTGTGGCACTCAAAACCCCATCTGCGGAGAGCCTCTGGGTGAGCAGTTTACACCCCAGACGACACACCGTCCACCAACTGCACCAACACCTAAGCGTTAGCCAGCAGGGACACCAGAACAACTCATTCCAGTCTCCAAACTTCCCAGGAAGTGGACAGGCGAGACTCCAGAACGTCTTGGCAGCTTTGACCATCACTGTCACCGGTAATTGCACGTCTGGAAGCGGCTGCAGAGATCTGGCCTACATCCTGTCTCGGTGGTGCTCCCCTTAGCTGCCTGGGAAGCAGAGGGCAAAAGGACCAGGCTGTAGAAGTGAAATTCAGGACTACCTTTTTGTCACTGGCTCACAGACCTGCAAGTCTAAGTGGAGAAATTATCAGACAGCGCAGATGGAGGACGCTCGCTGGTGGGTCAAGAAGACGTGGGCTGGACCCTGTCTGTCCATGGCACCAGCATCAGCAGTCACTGAAAGAGATTATCTTCACCCATAAGTTTACAGAGGCTTGAATTCATTCTCTGAACTTCCACTCAAAGGTCACAATCATTTTTATGTTAAAAAGCAGGGGAAGCTTTTCTATTGTGATCAGAAATAAACTTCTTTTAAGTATTTCACCCTCGGTACCACAGAAGTAAGAGTGGCATTTTGTGGAAACAAATAAAGAGGTGGAAATACAAAGAGCCCTCAAGTGTAGCCCAGTGGGCACCCGTGTGCAGATCACGGAAGGGCTGAGCCCCGTCTGCCACTGGGCAGGGCCACCTCGTCCCCTGTTGCTGGGCCACCTCCTCACTGGCCCTGACTCCATAACGGGTAATCTGAGCTTCGGTCTGTTCCTGGCCTGAGGTTGGCTCTGGCTGTCGTGGACCCACATGTCTCTGGAAGACCAGCCTGGGCTTCTCCCCACATGTCTGGACACCAGAAGTCCAAGATGGAGCATGAGCCCTGCCCCAGGTCAGGGGTCCCACTGGCTTGTTCCGACGTGGGCAGGAGGGGTCCCACAGGACAGGGGTGCAGGTGGGAGTGGCTCACTGAGATGGGTCTTTTCCTGAAGATCCCATCCCTGCGGTGCAGAGAAGGGCTCAGTGTGCTGCTTTGACTAGACCAGGACCCTCTGTAATTTTCTGGGACATTGTCACAAACTGCGACGTCCACGGGGAGTGGAGCGGACAGATGACTGGACAGAGATGTGGTAGATACATGCAATGGAATATTATTTGGTCATGAAAGGAGCCAAATCTTGCCATTTGTGACAACACAGACGGACCTTGAGGGTATTATGCTCAGTGAAGTAAGTCAGACAGAGAAAGGCAAATACTGCATGATCTCACTTATATGTGGAAGTAAAAAAGCTTATAGAAGCAGAAATCGGATTTGTGGTTATCAGAGGTGGAGGCTGGGGGCAAGGGGAGTTTGGAGGAAGTTGGTCAAAATGTACAAATATCCAGTAATAAGGTGAATTAAATACAAGGAATGTAGTGCACAGTGTGGTGTGTTATATATGAAAGATGTTTAAAGAGAAGATCCTAAACGTTCTCATCACAAGGGTGTTTGTAACTATACGAGGAAATGCATGTTGAATAAATTAACTGTGATAACCATTTCGTAACATATTTGTGTCAAGTCATTGTGCTGTACATCGTAAACTTACACAGTGCTGGAGGTCAACTATATTCAGTAAGATTGGAAATAAACTTACAAATCAACTGAAAAAAAATAGTTATTTGTCTTATTTGCTTTTAAGTGTAATAGTAACTCATGGTCATTATTAAAAGTCACTCCCCTAAACACAGCTTCTCAGAATTTACGAATGTTTTTTTCTTTCCATTTCTCTATAATTTTACAACTGTATTTTTTATATGTTATTATATTATTCTTACTTCTTGGCAACATTTTTTTACTTAAGATATTAAACATTTTTCCATACCAACTTATATAAATCCACTTTATTCTTCTGAATAGCTACATGATATTCTCTTAATAAGACATAATTTATTTAATCATTTCCTACTGATAAAAATTTAGAATATTTAAACAATTTTTCTACAACAAATAATGCCTTCATGGACGTCTTGCAAAGCCACTAGTTCTTCTGTTTTTTCCCAGAAATATAATTGCTGGGTTGAGGGTTATGCATTTTAAAAATCTTGATGTGCTAGGCCTATTGCCTTCTGATTCAGTTATTTCCTTCTCCAGTAATGCTGCATAACCAAACCCCACTATCCTTACATTTAATAATCTAATAGCAAGTGCCTCTTGATCCTGTGACCCCTCCTTGCACTGCTGGTCTTGGCTGGCCCACCTGTGTGTCTGCAGTCAGGCTGAGTGGGGGATGTGGCAGCCCTGGCTGGGAGGTAGGGTCCTCTGCTCTGCTCAGACATGTCCTGTCCTCCAGCAGAGCAGCCCGGCACGTTCTCCTGGTACATTCCCCCGGTACGGGGAGGGGGCAGAGAGAGAGGCACATGCCTTTCATGTCCCTGCTTGCACTCTGCGAACACCCCAGGGGCTGCTGCAAGTCTCACCACCAGGTCATGAGGCAAGGGGCTGATTTAGGGAGGGGTGCAGAACTGAAGACGTCTGAGCTACCCACCAGCTACACCCTCCAAAGAGTGGGAGCTCACTGACCGTCCTTCCAACATCAGATGAGAACCCTTATTTCACCACAGGCTTACTAACATTGGATGTTATCAATTTTAAAACTCTATGCTAACCTGGGAGGCAAAATACTACATTAATCATGGCTTTCATTTTATTTCCTGTGCCAGCAGTGGGGTGTGTCCATTTCCATACATACACTGGCTATTTGCATTTCTTCTGTGAATTGCCTCTGCATATGCTTTTTCCATTTCTCCATTGGTCTCATTTTAAGAAAATATTTTAATATTTTCTTCAAAAAAGCAAAGTCTCATTTTTCCTTTCCTAGACCACTATTTTATTCATAAAGTTGAACTGGAGGCTAAAACAGGTAATTCAAGCAAATAAAATCTTTATTTTGCACTCAATTATCTGGATATTCCCAGGGAAAATTTTGATATGAATAATCTTCATAATTTCTTTAATTCTCTGCTTTACTTTCCAGTTTCAGCCAAGAAAAAATTAGATTATTTCTACTGTACTTTGGAGAATTAAAAAATGAAACACTGTTCCACTTTGTCCTTAACAAAACAAAAAAATCTAATACTAGAAATCAACCCCACCTTTCTAGACTCAGCAGGTGTTTTTAACAAAGCCTTTCCTATTGTTTTTTGCCTAAAATCTTCCAAAGATTTCTATTGGGCACACACTCTTTTTGGTCATTTTGGTTGAACTGATGAGTCCAGTTGTGGAAGAAAAGAGGGCTCTCAGGTCAGCTCTGTTCAGCCTCCTCCAAACATCGCCCCATCCTCAGGAAGGTCGGCAGGACCCCGGGACGGGCAGTGGGATGCCAGCCAAGGGTTCAGCCAAGAAGACAGGCTATTCCAATAAGAGGAATAAAAATGATAACGGTACAATCATTATTTACAGAAGCTACAATTACCCCTCTGGAAATTAAAAAGAAATAAAATTAAAGTTATATTCTTGGAAAAGTGGCTGCATGTAAATTCAAGTTTTAGATTTCAGTAACAGGCCTACATACACTAGCAACAGTGACAAATTAGAAAACATGGAAAGAGAGCGATATGTGTGCTACCATTTTTGACAGGATCTAAAAGAATGAAAGTCTTTGAAAAGTTTAAAGAAAAGGGTGAATGGCATATGTGACAACTACACAGTATTTTTATGAGATAAGGAAGGTTCTCCATTTCTAATAATGACTAAAAATACTAATATTCATGACTGCTGGACCACTCACTTGCAGGGAACAACTACAACATCCAGACATCACACAAAGGCAGCTGCCTGCAGGTCCAGAGAAGCCCATGGATTCAGGGGTGTCCACCCCAGAGAAGGGCACTTGTATAGGTCAGTGCCTATCTCTGTAGCTCTTAGACAGGACCAGACACGATGGCCCTTGTGCACAGGGGCCCACAGGGGCTGGTGGTGAAGGCGTGGAGAACCAGACAGCAGAATCCAGAGACCATGACCTCCAGAGGGAGCAAGGGAGAAACTCCTATAAGGGAAATCCAGAGAGGGGATCCCCAAGTCCTGTCTGTCTCTGAGCTACACACATGCGGGGCAGACTCTGAGAACAACCACTCAGGAGCAAAGATCTGAGCGAGGCAGGTTCTGCAGCCCCACAGGACAGCTGTCTTCTAAACCTGAGAACCAGCAGAGGAAAGCAGCAGAAGCCTGAGTCTTCACAGCTTAATGTTTTGAATGTCCACAATTTCCAAAATTATCTTACAAACAAACAGAAAACCCAGGGAAGTGGAACTCATCCTCCAGAGAACAGAAAATAAATTGATATCAAGCCTGAGATGACTCAGATTTGTAACTAACAGGTAAAGATTTTAAAGTAGATATTATAACTATCACCAGTGAAATAAAACATGTTCACTGAGAAATGGAAATGACAAAAAAGGAACCGAAAGAAAATTTCTAGAACTGAAAAAACTTAAATAAAAAATTCACTGGACGGACTTAACAGCCAAACGGAGTTGACAGGAGAAAGAATAAGCAAAACTCAATCAATAAACAGAAATGACACAGTGACAAGAACCAAGAGCATAAGGATTCATTTAAAAAATATGGAATCCTGAGGGACCTATTAGGTGAGATCAAACAATCTTGCACATGTACAACTGAAGACCAAGAAGGAGAGGAGAAAGAATGGGACGGGGAAAGTATTTGAGGGAACAATGGCTGAATTTTTTCATCTTATAAAAGACATAACTTTACAGATTTAAGATGTTCAGTACAGCCAAGCTGGACAAATATAAGAAGGTCGTCCTGAGGCTCTTCACAGTCAAACTACTGAAGCTGAACTGGAGACTAACTTGTGAAAGGATGGAAAAACATAACACATTAAATATGGGGATGATAATTCAGTTAGTGGCTGATGTTTCCTCAAATGTGAATGAGGCCAGGAAAAAGGAAGCTGTTGACCCAGAATTCTCTAGTGAAAATATCCTTCAAGAATCAAGGCAAAGTTAAGTTTATTTTTGCAAATAGGCAGCTGGGAACTTCCGATTTCAAGCTCCACTTCAAATTCGCCACTCTGTCTTAACAAAAAGTAAAACACCAAACAGAATGAAAAATCAGCAACTGTTCTTGAATCTGAAAGAGAGGAAATAACACCGGGCAAACCGCTGCCCCCAAGACTGGAGAGACGTACCGGCACAGAGAATCACAGTTACCGAGCAGGAACCTGGGGCAGACAACACCATGGGGAACAATGAGGGGAGGAAAACCTGAATGTAATTGATGAATTCCTGGAGGCTCTGTGGGGACCCAACCATAGGGACTCCACACTTTGTGTGCTTTATCCCCAGGATCTCTACCAGCCTCCCATGGTGAGTATCTGAGGGAGCTCCCCTCAGGTCTCCAGCAGAGAAAGGGGGAAAGAACCACTTTAAAATACTCCAGAGCACCATGTTCCCTTAACAAGGCCCACTCTCAGGGAAAACTAGTTAACCTGAGACTAAACTGCTGGAGTATCATCAGAGGCTAACTGACCTAGGGAAGGGGAAATGCACTCCAGTCTACTCTACCCATCCTGTCCCACCTACAGGAGGACAAAGAGGGAGAAACACTTGTGAAGTTCACAGCCCAGAGGCACAGGCTTCACTAAAGGATCTAGACCCAAGCATAGGACTACAGAACACTTCCTCTCCCCCCACGCTTCACCACCACATCACCAGCAGCCCATCTGCAGCAGTTCCTGTTAATCAGTACAATTTGTTCAGACACCAAGAAAGCACCATGAGACAAAGGCCAAAACTCACAATTGGAAGAAACAGAGCAAACATCAGAACCAGACATGGCAGGATGTTAGAATTATCAGACTGGGAATTTAAAATAACTATGATTAACATGCCATGGGGTTCAAATTGGATAAAGTAGACAGCATGCAAGAACTGATGGGCAACGTAAACAGAGAGGTGGGAATCCTAAGAAAGAGCCAAAAAGAAACACTAGAGATCAGAAACACTGGAATGAAGAATGCCTTTGATGTTCTCATTAGTGTGTGTGTGTTTGTGTGGGTGTGGGTGTGTGTGTGAGATAGATGCAAAATCCTCAACAAAATGTTAGCAAATTGAATAAAAACATGATTTAAAAAATTATATACCACAACCCAGTGGGATTTATCTCAGGTATGCAAGACTGGTCCACTACTCACAAATCAATTAATGTAATCTAGCACGTGAATAGTCTTAAAAAGAAAAATCATTGGTCAGATCAATGGATACAGGAAAAGAATTTGACAAAATCCAACACCCATTCATGATAAAAACTCTCAGTAAACTAAGAATAGAGGGAAACTTTCTTAACTTGATACAGGCTCTCTATTATAAAAACCTATGGCTAATGTCATAGTTAATGGTGAGAAACTTGAAGCTTTCCCACTAAGCTCAGGTACAAGGCAAGGATGTCCCCTTCCACTACTCTTCTACATCATACTGAAAATCCTTGCAAATGTAGCAAGTCGAGAAAAGGAAAGGAAAGGAAAGATACACAGTTTGGGAAGGAAAAAATAAAACTGCCTTTGTTTGCAGATGGCATGACTGTCTACATAGAAAGACAGTCCAAAAGGATCAACAACAATGAAGAATCTCCTGGAAGTAATACGTGATTGTAGCAACACTGTAAGATACAAGGCTAATATACAAAAGTCAGTTGTAGGGGGAAGGGTGTAGCTCAAGTGGTAGAGCATGTGCTTAGCATGCACAAGGTCCTGGGTTCAATCCCCAGTACCTCCACTAAAAGTAAACAAACCTAATTACCTCCCCCTACCAAAATAAAATAATTAAATGATAAATAAATATTTTTTTAAAAAGTCAATTGTTTTCCTGTATGCCAACAATGAACAAGTGAAAACTGAAATTAAAAAAAAAATTTACATTAGAAACACCCAAACTGAAATGCTTAGGTACAAATACAATGAAATTTATAACTATAACACTCTGATGAATAAATCAAAGAACTAAGGAGAAAATATTTCATGTTCATGGGTAGGAAGATGCAATATTGCCAGGATGTCAGTTTTCCCCAGCTTGATCTACAGATTCAATCAATCCCAATCAAAATACCAGCAGGTTATTTTGTGAATATCAACAAACTAATTCTAAATTTTATAGAGACCCAGAAAGGACAGCACATTGCTGAAGGAGAAGAACAAAGTTGTAGGACTGACGTCACCAGACTTCAAGATTTATTATAAAGCTACAATAATCAAAACAGTGTAATGTTGGTGAAAGAGTAGACAAACAGGTCGATGGAGCAGAACAGAGAGCCCAGAAGTAGACCCACATGAATACAGTCAATCCATCTTTGATGAAGGAGCAAGGCGACATGATGCAGTGAAGACAGTGTCTTCAACAAGTGGTGCTGAAATACTGTGGACATACACACTCAAAAATTTTAATCTAGACACCAGTCTTACACCTTTCATTAAAAAATAACTCAAAGGGATCATAGACCTACATGTAAAAGGCAAAACTATAAAACTCCCAGAAGGTAACAAGGGAGAGAACCTAGGTGACCCTGGGGATGGTGATGCCTTTTTCGAAGGTGATGCCTTTTTTGATACAACACCAACGACACGATATATCAAAGCAAGAATTGATAAGCTGGACTTCACTGAAACTTAAAACTTCTGCTTTGTGAAAGACAATAACAAGAGAATCAGAAGACGAGCCACAGACTGGGAGAATATATTTGTGAAAGACGTATCTAATAAAGGACTATTGTTCAAAATATACAAGAACCCTTAAAACTCAACAATTAGAAAACAAACAGAAGTGGGTCAAAGACCTGAGGAGACATCTCATCAAAGAAGATACTCAAACAGCAAAAAGCATATGAAAATATGCTCCACATCATACGTCATCAGAGAAATGCAAATTAAACTGACATAACACTATGTACCTTTTAGAACGTCCCAAAACCCAGAACACTGACAACACCAAATGCTGACAAGTACGGGGAGCAACACAACCGTCACTTGTTGCTGGTGGGAATGCAAAATGGTGCAGCCACTTTGGAAGACAATTTGGCGGTTTCTTACAAAACTAAACATACTCTTTCTTACCATACAATCCAGCAATTGTGCTCCCGGGTATTTACCCAGATCAGTTGAAAACTTATGTCCTCACAAAAACCTGCACGTGGATCTTTATTTATCTGCAGCTTTATTCATAATTGCCAAAACTCGTACAGCCACTTTGGAAGACAATTTGGCGGTTTCTTACAAAACTGCACACACTCTTGCCATGTGATCCAGCAATTACACCCCATGGTATTTATCCAAAGGAGTTGAAAATATATGTCCACACAAAAACCTGCACATGGATTTGTAGCAGCTTTGTTTATAACAGCCCAAACTTGGAAGCCACCAAGATGTCCTATAGCAGGTGAGTGGATAAATAAACCATGGCACATACAGACATTGAATACTATTGAGTGCTAAAAACAAATGTGCTGTCCAGCCATGAAAAGACCTCAGGACACTGTAAGTGTATATTACTAAGTGAAAGAAGCCAACCTGGAAAATTACGGACGGTATGGTTTCAAATTTATGACATTCGGGAAAAGGTATAACTATGGAGAAAGTAAAAATATCAGTGGTTTCCAAGGACTGGGCACGGACAGGGATGAGTAGGTGGAACAGAAGGGACTTTTAGGGCAGTGACACTACTCTGTAAGATACTATAATTGTGGACACACCTCACAATGCATCTGTCCAAACACATAGAACATACGACACCAGAGTGAACCCCAACGTAAACTTTGACCTCTGGGTGATTGTGACGTGTCTGTGGAGGTGCATCCTTGGTAAACACACACATGCATTAAAAGTCCCACTCTGGTAAGTGGTGTTTGTAATGGGAGGGACCATGCAGGTGTGGCATCAGGGGGTATGTGGAAATTTCTGTACCTTCCTCTCAACTTTAATGTAAACCTTGAACTACTCTAAAATATAAAGTGTTAAAAAAGAATCAAAACAAAATACCTTCTCATATAACAGAAAATACTTTGTTACCAGCAAACTAATACCACAAGGAATGTGAAAGCAAGTGCTTCAGAATGAAAGGAGTTGATGTCAGATGGAAACTTGGACTGTCAGAAGTGAATGAAGAGCATAAGAAATGGTACATATCTGGCCAAATACAAATATGTTTTATTTGCCTTTAATTTATTTATACTACATATGACTATTTAAAGCAAACACTATAACATACTCTGTGGAGTTCATAATGTGTATAGATAAAATATATTTTACATCTATAGCATAAAGAATGTGGGGTGGGAGAAGTATGGACCTATAATTGCAAGATTTCTACATTTTATGTGAATTATTAAAATAGCAACTGTAATAAGAATGTGAAAAGTTACAAGTGTAAAATACAGGTTTCTCTTTTAATGGAGTAAGCACATTGCTCCTTGTCTCTCCACTAAATGCAGCCTTATGTATAAAAAACAAAACCTGAATACAATGCATGGGGCAAATAATTGAGGTCCCTGAAGATAAACAGTAGCAGGCAGGCTGGAGAAGAAGAGCAGAGTTTGAAATGTCACCAAACTAGCAGTGAGTTTACCATATTTTTCCTTCAGTGTGATCTAGCCTGGACGCAGTGTAGTGTAAAATCCTGAGCACACAGTACGGGATAGAGGCTCCAGAAGAGGCTGCCCAGTTATGGGCTGAGTGATGGGAAAGGATCTCCTAACACTCAGAAATCTCCCATTTTTCCTTCCATCCATTCATGCACATCCCAGTCTCTAAGCTACATTGTAGTAGCAGCACGTGCAACAGCAATGACCAAGGTCTGCCCACAGGAGCTTGAAACTGGAGGCAGCAGAACCACCCTCTCCACTTGGAGGAGCTGTGGTGGAAAGAGGGAAGCATGTATCACTGCTTGCTTTCTCTCTCCTCTGGTCGGTTGGGCCTGGACACCTGATCAGCTGCATGAAGTGTAAGCAGAGGAAGGTAGGTGAAGCCCCAGTTTCTGGCTGAGGAACTGAAGTGGGGAGCTTCAGGGAGCTTGAAAAGTACCAGGGAACTTGTGGAGAAGTAGGATCTCAGGAAAGTGAATCCATAAAGTTGTTTATGAACATCTGGGATCACCCTTGAAGTGTGCATGCATAGATCTGACCTTAAACATATATACAACTTCCATAGGATTTAAATAGGACCTAGAGTCCCATAACATGATATTCAAATTATCCAGGATACAATCCAAAATTACTGGACATAAGAATCAGTAAAATCTCAAGTTGGATGAGGGGGTGACAATCAACACACGATGATGCTGAGATGACACAGGTGTTGGTATTACTTGACAAGACTTTAAAGCAATAAAAATGCTCCAGGAAGTAAGAGTTAATGCTCTTGAAAGAAAATATAGAAAGTGAGAGAAAAGAAGTAGAAGACATAGTTAAAAACTAAATGGAAAATTTATAACTGAAAAGTACAGTCATGGAAAATTTAAGACAGTCTCAACAGCAGAGTGGAAATGATGGGAGGAAGAAGACAGAGCCGCTGAAGAAGGATCAATAGAAACTATTCAATATGAACAATGGAGTGAAGAGATTGAAAAGAAAATGACATTTCCAGGGACTTACATGGCAACATCAAAATGTCTAACATTTATGCTACCAGAGTCCCAGGAGAGATGAAAGAGTGTGGTGCAGAAAAGGCATTTGAAGAACAGTGGCTGGAAAATTCTGACATTTGACAAAAGACAAAAACTTCCATGTCTTTTGAGTTTTAAGAGACTCAGTGAACACCAAATAAGAGAAGTCTAAAGAAACACACACTCAACCACAGCATAATTACACAGCTGAAAACTAAAGACAAAAAAAACTTTGAAAGCAACCAAAGTAAAATGACACATTACTCACAGGGGAACACAGATTCAAATGAGTGCAGATTTCTCATCAGAAACCATGGAGGCCTGAAGAAAGTGAAGCATTTTTTTAAATGCTGGAAGAAAAGAACAGTCAACTCAGAATTCTATATCCAGTGAAAAATATCCTTCAAGAACCAAGATGAAATAACCATATTCCCAGATGAAGCAAAATTAAGAGAATTCATTGCCAATAGGTCTGTTACGAAATAAATTCTAAAGGGAGTTTCTTTAGACAGAAGGAAAATGAAACCATAAAGAACCTTGGAACATCTGGGCAAATATTACAGACTGTTCTCCTCTTGAGTCCTTGGCAGTATGTTTGGCAGTTGAAAGCAAAAATTAAAACATTGATTGGTTTCTCAGTGTATAGATGTAATATATAAAACAACTGCAACATAAAGGGTGGAAGGGGTAAAGAAACCTACGTGATGATGAGGGTTCCACATTCCATTTGAAGTGGTAAAACGGTGGTTATAGCTTGACTGTGAAAGTTAAATATGTGTATTCTAGTCCCTAGAGCATTTCTTAAGGAGAGAAAACTATACAAAGAGATAAAACCACATTGGATAAAATAAATACTAAAATGTTCAAATAAGAAATAAGAAAGCAGGGAAGGGGAAAACAGGAACAGAAACCAGAAGGAACAAGCAGAAAACAACTAATAAAATCTTGACCTAAATCCAAGCATATCAATAATGACATTAAACATAAATCCCCTAAGTGCACCAATTAAAAGACAGACATTTTTAGAATATAGGAAAAAACGACCTAATCATATGCTGCCTACAAGAAATTAACTTCCAATATATTGATATAGTAAGTTTAAGGGTAGAAGAATGGAAAACATATGGTATGAAAATGCCAATCAAAATAAAGCTGGAAAGTGACATCAGTAAAATGGTGGAGTAGGCAGAACCAAGTTTGCATCCTCCCGAAGAAACACTGAAAAACCAGCAGATACTGCTTGAAAACACTACAAGTCGGACTACCAACACACAGACATTTGGGGTAATTCCTCATTCAATGTCCTCATTCAAGTGCAGCTGTGCATACTGAGGAATTTAGAACACAGTGCAAATGCTCAGGCAAGATGCATGCTCAGAAGAGACCTGAGGAGACCCTAAATGTTCACCTTGGGCTTGTTCTTTACAAGCACAGCTAATAGTTGAACGAGAGTCCTGGCACAGAACCAATTTTCAAAGATTGTTAGAGGTCTGTCTGTCTGTCTCTGCATCTCTTTGACTCTCTATCTCTCTGTCTCTGTCTCTGTCACTTTTTCTGTATCTCCCTCCTCCACCTCTGTTTTTGTTCATGTTCTTAGTTCCTGGAATTCCAGGAAATCTCTGTCAAAACACTAGTTGAACACAGCTGAGGATCAAAGACTTCAGCATACACATTAGCAGGGAATACAGTCTTTGAAATAACAGTTTGGGAAAGTCTTAAAACAAATAGACAATGTCTAACAACCAAAAACCTAGCAAGCCCTAGGAAAATCAGGGAGCCTGACTTCCAGGGTAATCACTTTATAATACTCCAATGTCATTTTTAGTAGCAGCAGTGAAAACAAAAGGCATACAAAGACACAGGAGAGCATGGCCCATTCAAATGAACAAAATAATCAACAGAAATAATCTCTATGGAAGCCCAGAAATCAGATTTACCTGATAAATATTTTTAAATAACTGTTTTAAATATTTTCAATGACCTAAAGGAAAACATAGACAAATAACTAAAGAAAATTAGGAAAGTGATGTGTAAACAAAATGAGAATACCAATAAAAAGATTGAAGAAACATAAAAAGGAACCGAAAAAAATTCTGGAGCAGTATACAATAATAAAAATGAAAATTTACTAGGGAGGTTCAAGACCAGGTTTGAGCAGACAGAAGAATCAGCAAACTCAAGACAGAACAAAGAAAATCATTCAGCATAAAAAAGTAGAAAGAAAAAAGAATAAAGAAAAGTGAACATAGCCCAGGGGACTTGGGGCAACACTGTCAAGTGAACCGGCATACACATATGGAAGTCCCAGAAGGAGAGAGAAAGTGAGGAAAGAATATTTGAAGAAATAACAGTAAAAAAAAAAAAAAAAAAAGTCCCAAATTTGATGAAAGACATGAAGCTACAAATCCAGGATGTTCAATGAACTCCAACTAGGTTGAATTTAGAGACCTATGTGAGACACATTATAATCAAACTGTCAAAAGACAAAGAGAAAATGCTGAAAGTAACAAAGGAAGAGTGGCTCATCAAGTACGTGGAATCTTCAATAAGATTAACAGCCAATTTATCATCAGAAACCTCGGGAGCCAAAAGAGAGAGGGTTGACATTTTTAAAGTGTTGAAAAAAACCAAACTGTCAACAGAAAATTCTATATTTGGCAGAGCTGGCCATTAAAAATGAGGTATAGACAAGACATTCCCTGAAAAACAAAATCTGAGGGAACTCATTACCACTAGACATGCCCTATGAGAAATGTTAAAGGTAGTCCTTCAGATAGAAATGAAAGGACAGCAGGTAGCAACTCAAAGCTGTATAAAGAAATGAAGACTTCCAGTGAATGTAAATACATGTACAAATATAAAAACAAGTATTTCTGTATTTTGGTTTGTATTTCTACTTTTTTTCCATTAAATTAAAATATATATTTATGAATCTATATTATTGGGCATAAATGTATAAAGATGTAATTTTGTGACAACAATAATATAAACCGGGGAGAACAGAATTGTATAGGAGTAGTTTTGTATGCTTTTAAATATAAATTGGTAAGAACTCAAAATAGATTACTTTAAATTTAGGATGTTAAACATAATCTCCATGGTAACCACAAAGAAAACCTCTTTAAAAATAAGATACACACAAAAGGCAATGAAAAGAGGATCAAATGGTTTACTATTTTAAAAAAAATCAACTAAACACAAAAGAAGACAGTAGTGGAGGAAATGAGGGCCAAAAAAGATGTAAGACATACAGAAGACAAAGAGCAAGATGGCAGAAGTAAATTATTTCTTATCAGTAATTGCTTTAACTCTTCAGTCAAAAGGCAGATGTAGAATGGATGAAAATCCTCATGATTCAACTATATGCTGCCTACAAGAGACTCACTTGAAGTTCAAAAACACAAACAGACCGAAAGTAGAAAGATTGAAAAGACATTTCATACAAATAGTAAGCAAAAGGGAACTAGGGTGGTTATATCAGACAAAATAACCTTGAAATAAAAAACTGTTAAGAGAGACAAAAAAAATACATTACATACTAATAAATGCATTGAACAAAAGAGCCCCCAATATATGAAGTAAACAATTGATACAACTGAAGGGAGAGATGAACAGTTACAAATAAGAGCTGGAGACTTAAATACGCAAGTGCAATAATGGATAGATACGTATACAGAAGTTAACAATGAGACAGAGAACTTGAACGACACTCTAAACCAACTATGGGGAACAGACAATATGGAACACTCTACCGAACAACAGAATACACACTTCTCTCAAGTGCACTGGAACATGCTCCAGGATAGAGCATATGTTAGGCCACAAAACAAGTCTCAATAAATTTAGAACAACTGAAATCAAAGTATCTTTTCTGATCACAGTGAAATGAAGCTAGAAACAATAACAAAGGGAAACTGGAAAGTTCACAAATACGTGGCAATTAAACAACATAGTCTCACAACCAGTGCATCAAAAGAGAAGTCACAAGGGAAATGACAAAATACTCAGGGATGAATGAAAAATAATACAACACACCAGAACTTACGGGCTGCAGCAAAGCCAGTGCTCAGAGCAAAATTTATAGTTGTAAATGTCTAAAATTAAAAGGAATATCTCAGATCAATAGTCTAAGTTTACTTTTGAGGAACTAGTAAAAGAAGAGGAAGCCAAACTGAAAGCTAGCAGAAGAAAGGAACTAATAAAGATCAGAGAGAATACAGATAGACAGCAAAACCATAAAATCAATAAAACCAAAAGATGGTTCTCTGAAAAGATCGACAAAGTTGACAAATCTGGATTGACAAAGGAAAAAGAAAGAGAAAATGCAAATCAACCAAAATCAGACATGAGAGTGGGACATCACTGTTGATCTTACAGAAATAGAAAGGACTGTAATAAACTGTAATAAAAGAACACTATAAGCACTTGTATGCCAACAAATGGAATTGCCTTAATGAAATGGACAAACTCCTATAAACACACAAATTACCTAACCAGACTCATTATGAAATGTTCATGAAAATCTCAACAGACCTATAACAAGTAGAGATTGAATCAGTAATCAAATATCTGCTAACAAAGAAAGTCCAGGACCAGATGGCTCCACTGTAAATTCTACCAAACATTTAAAGAAAAACTCATCAATCTTTCTCGAACTCTTCCAGAAAATAAAAAAGGAGAGAACACTTCCTAACTCATTCAATGAACCTCACATTACCCTGATACCAAAACCATACAAGGACATCACAAGAGAAAATAAACAACTACAGACCAATATCCCTTATGAATATTGATTTTTAGAAACTCAATAAAATATCAACAAAATAAATCCAAGAGCATATTAAAAAGATTATACACCACATAACCAAGTGGGATTTATACCAGAAATGCAACAGTGGTTCAACATAAGAAAATCAATCGATATAGTACATCTCATCAATAGAACAAAGGAAATAAGCCAAAGGATCATCTAAATTGATATAAAAATGCATTTGAAAAAATTTAACACACTTTCATGATAAAAATGTTCACAAAACTAGGAACATAAGAGAACTTCCTCAACATATAAAGGACATTTACTAAAAACCCAAGCTAATATTATACTCAATAGTGAAAAATCAAACTATTTCCCCCTAAGACTGAAAACAAGACAAAGATGATCACTTTTAATTTTTCAGCTCAGTATTATACTGGTAATCCTAGCCAGAGCAGTAAGAAAAGGGTAAGAAACAAAAGGCATCTCAAATGGAAAAGGAAGAATTACCTCCATTTGCAGATAACATAGTCCTATATACAGAAAACCCCCCCAAATCCACAGTACAGTTACTAAACCTCACAAGGGAACTCAGCAAAGTTGCAGGGCATAAGATCAATACACAAGAGCCAGCTGTATTTCCGTACGCATGCAATGAACAGTCTGCAAAGGAAATTAAGAAAGCAATTCAATATGTAATAGCATTTAAAAGAATAAAATACACAGCAATAAACTTAACCAAGGTGGGGAAAGGCCTGTACACTGAAAACTACAGAGTATTGCTGAAATAAATTAAAGAAAACCTCCATAAATGGAAAGGCATCCCTTGTTCATGGACAGAAAGACAATATTGTTAAGATGTCAATAGTACTTGAAGTGGTCTGCAGAGTCAATGCAATCCCTATAAAACTCCAACAGACTTTTTTGCAGAAATGAGAAAGCTGATCCTCAAATTCATGTGGAATTGCAACAGGCCCTGAAAGGCCAAAACAACCTTGAAAAAGAACAAAGCTGGATGGCTCATCCTTCCTGTGTTTTTATACACTGAGCCTGTAAGAATTATCAATTTATTGCAATCAAGCTTGACGTAAGGAAACCAGCAAAGATCTTGAAGCTTTCTCATTACCAAAAGACTCCAAATATTCTTGTAGACAAGTGAGTTACAGAAAATGTAGTTTCCCTAGACAAGTTATTAGTTTGTATAGCCCCCAAACCGTTACATTCCACAGGAGATTAAGTATTTGAAATTAAATATTTACAATCCAGATGACACAAAACGGCACAAAGTGGAATTTCTAGGGAATAAATTCTCCAAGTCATGAGGATAAGATCTAGAATGGGTATTAATGTCGACACAAAAGGACCCTGACCCAACTTGGGTTAAGATTTACTCTCTTACAGATTCAATGCAATTGCTGCCAAAATTCCAATGACATTTTTTGCAGAAGCAGAGAAGTCTACCCTAAAATTTATATGCAATGTCAAGGGACGCAGAAGACCCAAAACAATCTCAAAAAAGAACAAAGCTGAAAGTCTCAAACTTCCTCATTTCAGAAATTACTGCAAAGCTACAGTAATTGAAACAGTGCAGTACTGGCAAAAAGACCAGTAAAACAGTGGAAGACAACGGACAGCCCAGAAATAAAGCCTCGCATATGGAGCCAAACGAGTTTCAACAAGGGTGCCACGACCACTAAGCAGGCGCAAGAACAGTCTTTTCAACAAACGGTGTTGAGAAAACTGGATATCCACAAATGAAAGAGTGACATTGGACCCTAAAATATTACACACAAAAATTAATTCCAAATGGCTCAAAGACCTAACTGAAAGAGTTAAAACTATAAAAACTCTTAGAAGAAAGCACAAAGGAAATTCTCATGATTTTTAATTTGGAAATGATTTCTGTATATGACACCAAAAGCACAGGCAACAAATGGGAAAAAAAGATAAACTGGACTACATCACAATTTAAAACTTCTGTGCATCAAGAGACACAATCAACAGAGCAAAAAGGCAACCCCTGGATTGGAAGAAAGTATTTGGAAATTATGTATCTGATAAGGAGTTAATACCCAGAACGTATAAAGAACTCCTACAACTCAGTAACAATGACAAAAAACAACCCAATTTAAAAATGGGCAAAGTCTTGAATAGACGTTTCCCCAAAGAAGATATATAAATGGCCAAAAAGCACATGAAAAGGTGCTCAGTGTTACTGGTTATTAGGTGAGTGCAAATCAGAACCACAATGAGATACCACCTCACACCCATTAGGATGGCTACCATCACAAAAACAGAAAATAAGTCATGTTGGCGAGGATGCAGAGAAATTGGAATCCTTGTGCACCGTTGATGGGAACGTAAAATGATGCAGCTGCTGTGGAAAACAGTATGGCGGTTTCTCAAAACAAGTTTTAGTATCAGCATATGATCCAGCAATTCCATTTTTGTGTATGTACCTAAAAGAATTGAAAGCAGAGATTCAAACAGATGTCTGTTCATTCATGTTTATAACATTATTCACAACAGTCGGAAGTTGAAAGCAACCCAAGTGTCCATCAGTGGATGGATGGATAAACAAAACGTGATATTATATGTGTAACGGAACATCATTCAGCCTTAAAAAGGAACAAAATTCTGACACAGGCTCCAACACAGATAAACTTTGATGACATTATGGTAAGTGAAATAAGTCAGCCCCTAAAGGACCGATGTTGCATGATTCCGTTATATGAGGTAGCTGATGTAGTCAGGTTCATGGAGACAGTAGAATGGTGATCGCCAGAGCCTGAGGGCAGGGGAGAATGGAGAATTACTGTTTAACGGGGACAGAGTTTCAGTTTTGCAAGATGAAAAGTTGTAGATGTGGATGGTGGTGATGATGCACAACTACGTGAATGTATCTAATGTGAGCAAACTGTACAGTCAAAAGTAGTTAAGATGATACATTTTAGGCAGGAGGGTATATTTAGCTCAGTGGCAGAGCGCATGCTTAGCAAGCATGAGGCTCTGGCTTCAATCCCCAGTACCTCCATTAAAAATAAATACATAAACCTAGCTACCTTCCCCCCATAAATAAATAAACTTCATGGTATGTATATTTCACCACAATTTAGAAAAAAAACAAAGATGTACGTTCTTGGGATCTTTACATGCTCTACAAGTGTTTGCAAACTTTATCCTTGATTTCTTTTCCTACCTGAGTCAACAATCCTTATCTTCCCAAGTTTCTTGCTCATAAACGCTGATAAAAGGTTCTCAATCTCTGGTATAGGCTTGATTTTTTTTTTGAGCCAGGCTAAATGTAAGTTTATGGAACTTATTGAATATGTGACTTCTTGAATCAAAGAATGTACGGTTTACAGTTTTGTTTCCATAGTATTTCTGGATAAACTCAGCAAACGTCATAATGAATGAAGTAGTGTTGAAAAGCGTTCTCTTTAAGAATCAGAAACAAGACAGATCCCTGCTCACTCTGCTTCTATTCAGTGCTGTTGAGGCCCTTGCACTAAAGAAAAAGCAATACAAGGAGTAATGCTGTAAAAGAAAAGACGAATGATCCCTACGCACAGCTGGGATGGCACGCTTCAAGATGACCCCCAAAACACACAGACAAAGCGTTAAAATTAAGGTGAAAACTTGTCAGAGTTGCTAGATTTAAGATCAATATGCAAACCTCAACAATTAAATTTATATATATAATAATAATATACAGGAAATACAACTTGTTAAAAACACTTACAACAGCAATTAAGAAAAAGTTATCTAGTACTATTGTCACTGAAGCTGATCTTCACCCTCTGTTTTTGGCCCAGATTTGCTACTTGGTGTTGGCTTTGGATGTGAAAAGGTCAGATGTCTACTTTCACGTCGTTTCTTGGATACCTGAACCTGTGTGTGACCACAAGACCATGCGGGTTACCACTAGTAATACAGACAAAGCATGCTATTAGATTTTATTGCTAATATTAGTCTTTAATTTACGAATATAGGCGAGCATTCTGCATATAACTTGGAGGGAAAAATCAGGTTCTTCCCATGTTGAAATGTTGGTTGTAATGTAACTGTGTATTTATTATTGTAGGAGTAAAATTCCACAACCATTAATGATGATTGTGAAAGTTAATTTTACGCAGAAAAACAATGATACAGAGCTTCCAAATAGCTAAATAAATAAGGGAAAGACTACAGGTTAATAAGAATATTAAGAGAATGCATTAGTGAGATTGACTTAGGATGAATTATAACATTTTTGAACTAGGAAATGTTCCTAAAACTTTTGCAGTTATACAAGCACAGAGCTAAGGATTAGATCGTGTAATTATTCTAGTTATCATAGAAGTGTTTGACATACCAGCACTCATTACACTAAACAAAATAATCTTTAACCTGCATTTAATTTTCAGTTACTTAATTTCACTTAAAACATGAGATCTTTGAGAAAAATTATTGTTTGGTAATCCTTCACACCTCATGAAGATAAATTTAAAATACATTGTTATGTTTGCCCCTTCAGATTTTCTCTAGGAAAAAAATATCTAGCCAATAAAGCATAAAAAAATGAAGATAAAAGTCTTAGAGAAGAAACTGACATTCCTCAAAAACGTCTTGCTTTTCCCTGCATCTCACTTGGAAGTGAGGGCACTGCCAGCGGGCCGTTTGTGAGCTGTGGGAGCAGTCTAACAGTTGTCGGCTCTGCGAACTGACTGTTACTGCTTTATAGTATCAAACTTAAACTTTCTGTACCAAAGTTTTATTATAAAATTGAAATATTTTTTCATAACATGAATTTCCTGATAAAATTTTATATTTATGCATGTGTTTCAGAGATTTAGTTTTAGTTTACTTTATTCAGTTTTCTGAAATCAGATTTTTTCCATGGCTTTGGCCAAATATCTGTTTTGGCATTTGGTTATTCAGCATTTGGCAAAAATGTACTTGACACACTTCTAGTAATGAAAAAATTATTTGTAAGACCATTATGGAGAAAATGTTGACATTTATTTGAAGACCATTCAAGAATACCTTAAAGAAATATATTTATGAATAGAAAAACCCAAGATTATACAGATTTTATTTTCCTCTATTGATATATAGATTCAATGCAATTTTTAGTAAGAATCCCTAGAGGTGTTTTTGTGGAACTTGATGAGTTACTTATACAATTTCTATGGAAAGGCAAAGAACCATGAACAGCCAAGACATTCCTGAAGAGAACACAGTGGGGGACTTGCCAAATATCAAGACTTACAAAGTTACAGGGATCAATCCAGTGTGGTGGTTCTGGTTCATGGATGGACCAATGGAACAGAAAGAGAGCTCAGAAACAGAACTGCACATATCTGCAATTTTCAGTGTTTATAGTTTGTGAATATGAATACCTATTGATGACTAGGATAAAGATATGAAATTACCTGAGTCATAAAAAATGGAAATTTAATAGGCACAATAAAAAATATGCCTCAAGGAAAGAAGATGTCTAAATATTAGCCCTCACTTTACCTTACCTCCCACATAATTCGGAGGTTGATTCCTGTTATAATGAATTTACCCTCTATGATTACCAGACCAGAAGCAAGTCTCACGTTCACTCTTTCAGGAGTCCTAATAGCTATGTTACCAAAATACTACAGTAACAGGATCGACTGTCTTCTGCCAGGTGTCTTAAGTGAATGAGCTACCGGTAGGGATTCTGAGTTTGTTCAGGCTCACCTTAGCAGCAGGACCAGGGCAGAGTTTGATGTTCAAGTTAGGCAAAGCAACCTTTCAACAAAGAGAGTCGAAGCTTTAAAAACCCCAGAAGCCTGGTGACTCATCACATCACTCCAGCCCTGTGGGATCTCTGGGAGGTAAATCTCGAGAGAGCACAGAGTTCAATTCTTCTTGGTCTGTGATTCTACTTTTTAAAAAACCATCTTTTCCATTTCTGTACGTGTTCTGCGTGCAGACGGCTAACCCCACTCGGTGGACTGCTTGTCTGCACCTGGCTTTGCCACCACCCTCCTGACAGGCACAGCACTTCTCTCTCCTCCCTCAAGCACCGCTGCTTCTTTTGTGCACATTGCAATGTCTAGGGTGGTGTTAGCAGTGCGATAGGCTTGACAGAGTTTTGAGGAAGAGGAAGAGTTGGAGGAAAGGACAGAAGTAGGGAAGGAAGGCAGGTGCAGAGGGGTGTGTGTATGAGTGACAGTCTCAAGGCTGCAGTGAAATGGGAGAAGACTTGTGATATAATATTAAATGAAAAAATCAGGTTATAAAACAGTACATGCACCATCATTCTATTTTTGTAAGAAACAAGCAGTGTGTATGCAGGTGCACTCACATTCACACACACGTACTCAGGACTCTACAGAAGGTCACGCAACCACAACGATGGTCATTTTTTGTGGTGAGTGATTTCTATTTTCACTTTTGTGGCTACTTGTAATTTCAAATTTTCTAAAATGAACACGTGTCATTTTCATAATTAAGAAAAAATTATTTTTTAATATAAAACCAAATTTTCCACTTCTGGCTGTAAGGGAGTAACAATGTCAGTCTTATCTTTCCACTGAATATTGGACATAATATGTTAAACAAACCATCTGCAAAATAGCCACGGGACATAAAGTTGTCTTCAGATGTTAAACAACAGGCAGTGAAGGAGTGTGATCCCTAGGAGAGGGGACCAGCAGGGATGGGCCCTTCAAGCAGCCTCGATCTTGGCCTGGAGGCACCTCGCGATCTTGGCACAGGTAGGGAAACAGGGACAGGTGGTTCATGGAGTTGAGGAGGCTGAGGCTGGAGCCTGGGGAGGCTGCGGCAGCTAAAACCTGTGGGGCAGAGCACTGGAGAGGGGGAAGGAAGTCTCGCAGGCAAAGAGCTCAGAAATCTGCATGGGGGTTCTCTTGAGTCTTCAGTTGGAAACCATTTGTTCACGATCAAGGAACATCTCCTTGGTTTGCAAGAGCAAGTCCCAGGGAAAGGGGAGGAGCCGGGAGCTACAAGCAGAGCAATTTCCAGAGCTCACACGGGCCAGGAAGTGTCCATACTCCCTACACCCAGACCTGGAGGAATACAGGGGCAATCAGAAACTCCTCAGTAGTGCGGCTAAGGCAACTCTGTAGGAAAGCCTAACCTGTCTTAAAAGAGCTTTGAAACAAACCTTAAAAGAGCAAAGCAGAACTGGCAATAGCTCCCATACTCTTTAAAGGCATACAACAAAATGTGGTATTTACAGTCTAAAGTTCACAGTGACTGGCATCACTAATGCAAGAAAGCGTGAAGTATGAGCAGAAGAAAAATCAGTCAATAGTAACAGACCTAGAAATAATGGAGATTCTCCACAATGAAAGAGGTCAGAATTTATCCTCAAAAGGGCCACACGTAAGTCCTCACCGAGACTTTCTAATGATGCACTTTTCCAAGTCCTGAGACATGCTTGCAGTGAGAAAGGCACAGAGAGGGGGACAGAGAATTTAGAGCCTCTTTCACAGCCATGTCAAAGTCAAAAGTTGGAATTTCACCTGAGATTTTTGTACCTCCCTTCCTTTCCCTGTAACGCGGACATTTCTTTTTTAAATTTCTTGAAAATGTCATCGTAGTGGGAGCACTTAACACTGGATCTACCCTCTTAGGTCTCAAGTGTTCAAGCCCGTGCTGTTACCAGCGTTTCTTACGGATTAGGACTGGAAACCGATCGAACTCTCTCTCACTGTGGAAGGCATCCTCTGACATGTGCGTGTGCATTCTGAACAGTCCTCCTGGTGGCTGCCTGGGGGGTTGCTGTGGAAGGAGAGAGGCAGAGAAACGGAGGGGGCTGCCCCCGACCCTGACTGGCTGCCCATCCCCGTGGGTTACAGGCACCTGAGACGCAAGTCTCCTGGCAGCTCCACAGGCCCTGGTCCACGCCAGGCATGCTCTGCCCAGGTGTCAGGTGACCAGCAGCCCTGGGCTCTGCTGCAGACGGGAGGACCAACAAAGCCCACCATCACTCAGGCACCTGCTGCCCGCAGGGCCGGGCCCCACAGACCCCACCTCTTGGGGCAGGCGTGGCCACGTGAGGTACCTGCCTGGGGCTCTGGCCAACCTCACCTGGCACCTGTCCTCAAATACGTGGGCAGGGGAGGAAGACGCTGGGAGACTGCACTGGAGGGGTGGCAGGGACGGTGCTCTGGCCCTGGCCCTGTTACGGGAGAGGAGGGGCTGGGTGACAGACTCTGGGGCCAGGACGCAGGGACTGTAGGTGATACAGCCAAGACGAGGTGGGACGGGCTGTCCACGTAAAACACGAGGTGGTACGAAGAGAGGGACACTGTGATCTGTCTCAATAATAATTTTTATATCACCAGAAATTGACACATTGTAACTGAACATACCTCCATTAAAAAAATAATCGTTTTATACTGATTTCATGTTGAAACGATATCGTGGATATGGTATTTAAATATTATCAGAGTGAATTTTACCTGCTTCTTTTGACTTCCTAAATGTGGACACGTGGAACTTTTGAACGCCCATCTGCGTCCACGTGCCAGGCTGCACAGAGGACGCAGGTTGACTGGTGATTAAAGGCTGCAGCAGCCTGGGCAGCCCTGGGCCCTGCGCCAGGTGAGCTCAGGTGACTGTGTCTGAGCCAGGTGACCCGAGGACATCCCCCGGGGCCTGTCAGGCGGAAACTGAGGTGGATCAGCCTGCTCAGGTGACACAATCCCTGAAAAGATCCTGAACCTGGCGAGATTTAATAAAGGGACATAGGCTAGTTTCCACACAGAGCTGGCCAAGATGGCACAGACGTGGGGAGGAAGGCGCAGCTCCTGCGACAGGAAAGAACCTGGGGCTCGTCGTGCAGCAGCCGAAGTATCATATTTGCTGCTCTTTCACTCCTTCGACCACCAGTTGCTGGGCCCCTGCCTGTGCCTGGGGGTCAGGAGTGACGGGCCTGGGCCTGGCTCTCAGCAAAGACGGCACGTGGAGGTGGGTAAGGAAAGTGGTGCAGGAGGGGACAGAGAGGGAGGACGGGTCGGGGTGACTCTGAGTGGGGGGGAAGCTGCGAGACCAGCTGGGGCTGAGGGGAGGGGGAGAGGCTGGGAAGGGAGCACACAGGAGTGGGGGACGCCCTCTGTGCTGTCGGGTGGTGAGCTATGTAGGTGGAGGGCAGGCTGGCCCAGAGCAACCCTCAGGAGTCGGTGTTTCTCCAAAAACCCATCCAGAAGTGGCAGGAGACCTAGACAAGCAGTTCTCCAGTGAAGACATACAAATGGCCAATAGACACAGGAAAAAATGCTCAGTATCGCTAATTATCAGAGAAATGCAAATCAAAACTACAGTGAGGTGTCATCCCACATCAGACAGAATGGCCATCATTGAAAAGTCCATGAATGATAAATGCTGGAGAGGCTGTGGAGAAAAGGGACCCTCCTACTCTGCTGGTGGGAATGCAGTTTGGTGCAGACATTGTGGAAAACAGTATGGAGATTCCTCAACAAACTCAAAGTAGACTTACTTTATGATCCAGCAACCCCACTCTGGGGCATATATCTGGAGGGAACTCTAATTAGAAAAAATACATGTACCCAAATTTTCACAGCAGCAATATTTACAATAGCTAAGACATGGAAACAACCTAAATGTCCATCGACAGATGACTGATTAAAGAAGTTGTGGTATATTTATACAGTGGAACACTACTCAGCCATAAAAAAAGAATAGAATAATGCCATTTGCAGCAACATGGATGGACCTAGAGATCATCATTCTAAGTGAAATATGCCAAAAAGAGAAAGAAAAATACCATATGATACTACTCATATATGGAATCTAAAAAAAGAAAAAAAAGAGGACACTAATGAACTCATCTACAAAATAGAAACAGACTTGCAGGCATAGTAAACAATCTTATGGTTACCTGGGAAAGGGGGTATGGGAAGGGATAAATTTGGAAGTTTGAGATTTGCTAATATTAGCCACTATATATAAAAATAGATTTAAAAAAACAAATTTCTTCTGTAGAGCACAGGGAACTATCTATATTCAATATCTTTTAATAACCTTTAATGAAAAAGAATATGATAACGAATATATGTACGTATATGCATGACTGGGACGTTGTGCTGCACATCAGAAACTGACACATTGTACCTGACTGTACTTCAATTAAAAATAAATAAAATAATAATAAAAAAGAATTACTCTTAAATAAGAGCCATCCTCTTAGAGACTCAGATGTGAATTTTCTCCAAAAAGAAGTCAAGAACTTGTAATGCTCTATTTTCAAAATTCAGATCATTTCCAAATGCTTCTAAAAGAAAAGAAACCTCTTTTCTATCATGCCTCATAAAATAAAGCTAATTCACTAAGACTTTAACAACAACAACAAAGAGTCGTCTGTGTTTCTGTGAAGGGGGAGGCGGACGGAGGCAGAGGGCAGGGGCTGCGTGAGCTCTCCCGGGTGGCACCCAAGGGGCCTGCGTCCCCACGGGGCAGGCGGCCCCTCGAGGCCCCTCACACTCGGTCTCTGTGAATTCAGGGCGCTGGCCTGAGAGTCCACCCCACCGCAGCTCAATCCACGCTCTGGCCCAGCAGTCAGGCTGGGCGTCCCTGCGGGTCAGAGGTAACCACAGTGGGGCTGGGGGGCCTTCTCCAGGTGGCGGTGGCCTGGGGACCCTGGGGACCTAGGGCCCTGGATCCTGCCCCAGCCCCTCAGAAGGGACCAGAGGAGGGACTTACAGCAGAGGAGGTTGAGACCGAGGTGGGCCCAGCCAGGCCAGCGGTGCGTCTGTGGCCAGAGGCTGGCCTCTCGTGCTGGCTGCGCCCGGCTGGAAGCGTTAGGCTGCTTCATGGGGGAGGGCAGCTGCAGGCGAAGCAACGGGAAGCGCACGACCTTCACGCCCTGCACCTGTGGCCGAGGTGGCCAAGGACTCGGGCATCGACGTGGCTGGAGGCATGTGTGTGTGATTTGGGTGGTTTCCTCGGTGGACAACAGCCCATCTGCCACCCCTTAATTTCAGAAGGTTGCTTTTTCCTCTGGGACCTGATTATTCATTGTTTTGGAAGTAGAACAGGGACTGCCTGACATCATGAGGGTTTGGGATACTGAAGTATGGAGGGTGGAGGGGAAAGATGAATGGAGCTGTCGCTGAGTGGAGGAGTTACTGCTGCGCAGGAGGCGAGGCCAGTGAGGAGGAGAGAGGTGAGTTCTTTGACGTAAAGCAGAAGGCAGAGCCCCCGGTGCCCCAATCAGGCAGGAAGGGAGGGAGGGGGAGGAAGAGGGGGAGGGGACAGAAGGGGAACCAGCCCCCTGCCTCCAGCCAGCCCACCTCAAACTCTACTGGGCTGGCAGATCACCTGGAGACCTGGCTAAACTGCAGATTCTTACCTGGCAGCTGGGGTGGGGCCTGAGAGTCTGCACTTCTGACAAACCATCTCTAGGCGTTTGCTGGGGACCCGAATCGAAAGGATGCTCCTGCCTGGGCGGATGGTGGGGGTGGCCCAACAACGGGTATGTTTCTTATCCACGTGGGGCTCCCGCAGAAGCAAGTCTGACGGTGGAGAGGAATAAAAATTAACTAGTCACACAAACAAATGTAAAAGGTGATTGCATTAATCACATGAAAGAGCAGCAAAGAAAGTAGAGATTTCCCTAGTCAGAGAAGTCAGGGAAGGCTTCCTGTAAGAAGCAACATTTGTGATGAAATCCAAAAACAGCAAAGAGGGTTGCAAGCAGAGGAAACAGCAGTGCAAAGGCCCTGAGGTCAGGGAGCTCAGTGAGCAGAGGGAGCAGGAAGCAGGAAGGCAGTGGTCTGAGGTTGGGGTGGGGCATGGAGAACACAGGGAGGCCCTCAGGGCACTAAACAAGGTGGTGACAGCATCATGTTTAGTGCAGGGGGCGGGGAGGGGGGGCTCAAGGCTTAGCAGCTGGTGGGGCCTCTTGGGACAAGAGATGCTGAAATGAAACCCACTCACAGCAACTCCTGAGCCTGCAAGGCCCCCACCACGGGGCAGAGAGTATCCCCTGGGCGGGCCTGAGGTCAGTTAGGGTTGGGGTTAGGGTTAGCGCTGTAAAGGAGGGCGGCAGACACTCCCCGCCCCGACGCCCTTCCGCTGCTGCCCTGACACATCTGGACCCCACGCCCCAGAGGCTGCTGTGTCAGTCGACCCCCCCCCCGTGCCGTGACGGCTTTGGATAGCCCACCTGTCACCCCTACCTGCACGGGGCCATGGGGACGTCTCCGGAGTGGCCTCGTGCTCAGGTCCGAGTCGGCCAGTGCCCGCTCGCTCGGCGCCCTCGGAGAGCGCGGGAGCATCCGGTGTGGTGGGGGAGCCGGGACTCGGGCGACCCTCCGCCCAGCAGCTCGCGAGGCGCCTCGCACGCGGGCGTGAGGCCTGGCGGTTGCGCAGGCCGCTGGCGGGGCCTCAGTTGGCCGCCCACCTGTAACTGGGCCTGTCCCTCCGGAACCCCAGGTGAGGGCGCCAGGAAGGCGTCGGGGGCCCGAGGGTGATGGCGCGGGCCGGGGCGCTCCTGCGGCGCCGGGGGCGGCCCGGGCAGCTAGCCTGCCCCTCTCGGGGCCCTGACGGATCGGCGCTCCCTCCCGGCCTGGGGGTTCGGCGGGAGCCCCCCGGAGCAGGGCCCGGGCGCCGACCGCGAGCCGGCCGGGGCTCGGCTCCTCAGAGGAGGGTCCGCGGCCCCGGCCCCGGGCGCCCGGCCGTCAGGCCCGCAGAGCTGCGCCCCGGACACGCGCCCAGGGAGCTTCTGGCGGATTCCGCCGCGCCGTCGGAGAGGGGCCCCGGCCGGCCCGGCAGCAGCGCTCGGCCTCCAGCCTGGTCAGTGCAGCCCCGGCGGCAGGCCCCTTGACGGCGTCCCCGAGGCCGGGGAGCTCGGCCCTGCACTCGGGGCCCGCCCGCCCGGGGGAGCGCGCCCCTGGGGGACTTATGAGGCAGGTGCTGAGCCTCCAGCAGCTCCCTCCAGGCCGGGCAGGCAGCCCGCCGGCACCCCCGGGGGCTGGAGGCCGGGCGCGCTTCCCCCTGGGGCGGGGCGCCCGCGGAGCCGGCCTCGCGGCAGCGCGGCACACCTGCGGCTGGGCGCCTCAGGGCCGGTCTCTCCCCTCCCTGCCCCACCGCACGTCTGTTCCCGTGTCCATCTTCCAGCGTGGCCCGTGGCATTTCCCGAGCGTCCTGTGAGGACGCTGTCAGCGCGCCCTCCTGTTGCCTTGACGGGAAGAGGAGGATGGTCTGACTGAGGCTGGCGGACGGCTGAGGCACAGGAGGGGGCCCTGCGGCCGGCCGGCATCTCCCTGCGCTGCAGGAGTGGCCCCCAGGCGGAGCTGTGGGTAACACCCCAGATTGCACCTCCGGGGACCCCAGACCTGCCCACGCCAGCCCAACGGCGGGATGAGGTTCCTGGGTCTGCCGGCCCCCTGCCCGTCTCCCCAGCGGGCTCTTCTGTGACCACCTCGCAAATGGACCACATGCTTGCGGAGAGGCCCCAGCCCGAGTCACGCGCACGCGGACTCCTGTGTGGACACCGAGGGGAGAGAAGACGGAGAGGAATGAGTGGGGCCGGAACCCCAGAAACGTAAGCATATTTGTTCTGGGCCTGGGATTTGCCCTGACTGCCGGGCCCAGGCGGCACCCTCTCTCCGCATCAGTCCAGAGGTATCATAGCCCTTGGCGGCCGGAGGGTCTCTTGCAGACCCGCCAGCTGCCACACTCACTGGGAAGCCCCTCCTAGCTGGGAGAAGTGAAGAGCTCTCCTCCCTCCCGGACAGGGCACCCTCCTACACTCGGACCTGCGGGGGCTTCCCTGCCCTTGCCTGGGTCGGGACCAGCCCAGACTTGGCATTGGACTCCTGAGCTGGGTCAAAGGCGCTTCCTAGTCCCCCGTGCAGGGAGAATGAGTCATTCCTCTTCCATGGCAGGGATGAACCTTCCAGATGCCTCCTAACCACCGGCTCAGTGCTCGGAAATGCCGTTTTTAGAGCCTCACCGAGGGCTCGGTGCCAGTGAATCAGAACTTCCACTATTGAAATATAATTTGCAGAAAAGCTATTTCCCAGCAGGCAGGGCAGGAAGTGAAGGCTCGAGCCCACGCTGTGGGATGAGGCCTCCCACACAGGCCCTGTGACCCAGCCTCTCCCAGGGGTCAGTATACGAAGGAGAGTCCACATGGGGAGGGGGCCCAGGTCTGCACAGATAATGGGTTGGGCCTTTTGTGAGCATCTGAAGGAAGCTGTGGGCCAGGCCTGCTGGACTGTAGTGAGCAGAGTAGGTGGCCATGGTCAGCCACTGTCCTGGGCACCAGCTCAACACCCCAGGTGACGCCAGCACCCACCTGCCCTGACTCCCTCCTGCTGGGGCAGGTGCACCACCGTGTCTCTTCTCTGACTGCTGCTTCACGGGGCTGTGGCTGCAGCTGGGCAGGGAAAGTACTGCTGTCCTGGGAGGAAAGCCAAGGGTCAAGCCCAGGGTCTGAGTCCAGTTGAACGGGTTGCCCTCAGAAGTCACACTCAGCTGAGGAGCACACACAGTGAGGGTTGTAGCGGCAATCCACAGCCATGTAACAAATGGGCCTTGCTTAGCAGATCAAAAACCCAGCCAATTATTACCTACACGTCCAGCTTAGGAGTCCCGGCGTGGCTTAGCCAGGGACACCATCTCTCTGTGACCTGATTTTGGAAGTGACCGTCCTGCATAAACATTTCCCATGTTTACTTTCTACTCAGGACTCGGAAGAGTCACTGGTCCAGCCTGTGCGGGGAGCGGGGCTGCAGCACGAGATGCAACAGCCAAGCCCTGTTCCCCGGCACCAGCACAGGCTCTTCACCACACTGAGGGGCTGACTTCCCCAAGCAGATGCTCGGCTAGCGGCTTGCCCGTAGGGAAGCACTCAGACCAGGGGGGCTGGCAGCAGCCTTCCTGTTTCAGACAGACGGATGTGCTGAGCCTGGATGGGAGGACAGGCCAACCAGAGTCAGGTGGAGCGGGGCATGGGGGGCGGTGCCTGCTGAGGTCCTTGTGGGGCAGGCAGGGTCCCAGAGTGCTGGGCAGAGGTGGGAGCCTGGGCTCCCCACCATACTAGAGCTAGACTGTGGGCCCCATGCCCCCAGGCTGCAGGAACAGCTGTGGGTCCCTGGGCCAGCCCCAGGCACTGTAGCCAGCACAGCATGGGGGCCCCGCTGGGCTGGGGCCTCAGGGAGAGCTCAGCCCTTCCATGATGGGACGGCACGTTGGGCTGCAGCCCTGTCCCACCCCTGCTCATCCAGCCTCACTTCACCAAGGACCAGGGACCATTCCCGCTGAGGCAGGAAGGGTAGGGGTACCGCCAGGCCTCACAATGGGGCACGACCCAGGACAGACCATTAGGGACACAGGCCAGACTCCCTGCCCAGCACGCTCCTGACTCTGTCTCTGTCTCTCTCTGTCTCTCTCAGAGAATTAGTCTGTGTAGGAGGTGGGTTGAAGCTATGGGGCACAGGGCAGGAGGAGTGGCCAGGCCTGGGACTGGGTGGTCCTGGGGGAACAGGTACTCCTTGTGGGGTGGAGAGGGGAGGGGAGGGGGGTAACCTGCTGGGGTTCCCCTTGCTCCTGATCTCAGCATTTTCATGCCATCTCTGTCAATGCTCTCAGATGACCCCACAGGTTGGTTCTGTTTCCCTCATTTTTGAGGTGAGTAAAAGGGGGCTCAGAGAGGGTAGGTGACATGCCCGAGGTCACACAGCTATTAAACAATGGAGCAGAACTCGGACTTCCTTGGGCCACTTGGGAGCTGGTGGACACCGGAGCCCCCAGAGCTGGGCACAGTCCAGGGCTTGTCCCTTGTAAGAGGGGCTGGGGCACCTGCAGCTTCGTTGTCCCCGCCTCAGCCAAGGAAAGTGGCTCCAGGGCCCGACCCCATGCGCTCCACGCCTTGAGCGTTCTGGATGGGAGAGCCCAGGCCAGTGCATTGCGGTGGGTCCTCAGCTCCAAGGGGCATCTGGCCTGAAACCGCAGAGACAAAGGGGTCTCGCTTCCCAGATGAGCCCCAGAGACCCTCCAGGGAGGGGGACAGGCCCAAAGCAGCTTCACTCAGTTCAACGCCTTACCCGAAGCAGCTCACTGGAAAATGAGCAGTGCTCTGAACACCGGTCCCCTCACACTTCATCTCCCTCACTCATCCACGCACACATACATGCACATGCAGATCACATGCGTGCACGCGCATACATGCACATGCACAGCTTTACCTACAAAGAAACCGCTTCCGCCCACCACCCACCCGTCACCTGCACACGCTTGCTTTTTATGTCCCCCTCAGGCATTTCTTCTCAGGTTGGCCCTGCTCTGGCTGCTGAAAGCCAAGGTGGCTCTGCTGACCTGCGGGGCCCTCAGCAGCCCCCACTGCCTCGGCCCTGCTCTCGGTGGAGCCACTCCTGGCCTCGGGAGGGGGCAGGTCCATGAGCTGCAGGACCTGTGGTTTTAGACCCTCCCAGGCCGACGAGACCTGTGTTGTCCAAGGGTGGCCACTGGCCCTGGGCTGCTGGTGCGGGTGTGAAGCACATCCACCCTCCAAGGTGAGCGTGAGCTTGCGTGGGTAATTGTTGATTCTTGTTACCTGTCGAAGTGGCAGTGCTTTGCACGTAGTAAGTGAATAAAATACATGAAAATCGAGGTAGCCTGGCCACTAGGCAACTTAAAGCCACATCAGTTTCTCACGTTACACTTCTGCTGACGGCGCTCCCAGCTATGGGAGGCTGACCTGCTTCTCTCCGTGTTGGCGGGAGGACCTGCCCCAGCCGCCTGGGGTGCATTTGTGCAGGAAGCCGGGCTCTGGGACACTCATGGCCCTCCCCGCCGACCCCGCACAGGCCCAAAGCCCGTTCAGCCTGTCCCTGGTTCTCAGACTGGAATCCAATCCATCTTTGTCGCTGAAAGGAACGTTAGAGGCTCTGAGATGCTGGAGCCAGGCCGTGGGTCCCCCTCCTTTACGCAGAGGCTCAGCAGCCTGGAAAGGGGAGGCCGCCACTGCCCACTCACTGCCCCCAAAAGCCAGCCCAGGAACCCTCCTCCCTCACCCGGTGTGGGCACCGAGCGGAGCCCTGCAGGCACAGGTACATCGCCAGGAACCTGCCCTGGGCCAGAGGCACAGGGAAGGGACTGAGTCATTACACCCCCCTCAACACCCCTCACCCCCCCCGCCCACGTTGCAGAGAGAAGGGCTGCAGCCCTCAGGGTCAGAGGCGCGGCCGAGCCTCCTGCAACGGCACGCGGGTCCAGCCAGCCCCACGTGACCTCCATGCCCCGCTCCCCTCCCATCCCCTCCTGCTGCTGCGCCTGCGCCTGCGCTGTGTTCTGAGCTTCCGGAATCACTGCTCCTGCGTTTTCATTTGTCAGCTTCTGCTGCAGGACTGGGGCTGGAATCTCCGCACTTGTGTCCTCACTGCTCTCCCGGCTCCACTCACCTTGCAGCGCTGTGTACGCAGCTGCACTCCCTTCCTCTCTTGGAAACCAATCCTCAATCATTTCAGGTTTGCAATAAATTGTGCGACTTATGGAACGAGGCTGTTTTCTTCCCCTAGAGCTAATGCGTGTGTTCAAAGAGCAGAGAACAACGCAATTATAACCGTGCACCGAAGCAGTTATTTTTTAGTGTTTCGAGGCCGATCTCTTTTCTCCTCATTCTGTATTGTATACTCAGCTGATTAGCTCTAATGAGCTCCAGAGAGTAACTGGCAAAACATTAGAGGAATTCATCGCCCATAAATGGGGGGGAAGATGCTGTCTGTGCTTGGAAGCGGCTGCACTCAGGTGGCGCACGTCCAGGAAACACACCTGATGCTTCTGAGCACAGAGCCCGGATGGAACCGGATGGAATGTGCAGGCTCCTCACCCTAACAACCGAGCGTTTCCCATTATGGAAACCGGAGCCCCTCCCAGCTCCGCGAGGACCTGCCGCAGAGGAGGCAGGCTGTGCCAGCCGTGGGGCACCTGCTCCAGGCTGTCATTTCTGCTGTCAGAGGCCCGGGTTTAGTTAGGGCAGCATTCCCAAGTTCACCCGCAGCTCACCCTATCCTGCCAACCTTCTCCACACATACATCACTGGTCCCGATCAGAGAGAAAGCAGGGGATTTCATCCACGGATGTAGACAAACGCAGCAATTTAACGTGAGCAGATGTGCACATGCCACGGGATGTGCACATGCCACGGGATGCAGTGCAGACCCTTCAGTTCCTGAGGTGGGGGGACAGTCGGGGTTCTCGGATTCAGCTCCTGTGCAACACCCATGGTGTGGAAGAGCACGCCCTGGCTGGCCCACTGACGAGACGCGCTGGCAGTGAGTGGTGTGTCCCAGAACCCAGTGCCTGCCCACCAGCAGAGGCATACACCTGCTTGCAGGTGCAGCTGGCCTCCAAGCTGAGCGTAAGCCTCAGCGGACCCTGACGTGTGTCATTTGAAGCTAGAGTTTGGGGATGGTCACATGGAAAGTGCAAATCAAAGCTTCACCCATTTCCCCCCAAATTTCTAAGGCCCATGCCATGCGTGGAGAACAGTCGACAGACACCTCCCCAAGCCAACAGGTGTTCACTGAGCATCGACTGTGCTGCAGGCAGAGTGCCGAGACTGAGCCGGGCTGACCCCCACTTTCAGGGAGCACGTTCCCCCATCTTTGTGGGGAGTCCTAGGAAGGAAACCCGTAGGAGTTTAGACTGATGGGTGAATGCGAGTCCACGTTGTCAGCAGAGATTGACCGACACGCAGAGTGGAAGAGAGTGCCTAGAAAAGGCTGATCTGCAAAGGGGAGAAGTCCGGAAGTAATGAGGGTGGGGCTCACGACCATGTGATACGAAACTTCCTACGTGATGAAGAGGACACCTGCGCCCTCACCTCAGACCACACAGGCACGAACACGTCAGCCAACCCCAGGGGACCACACAGGAGACTGTCTTTGTGACCCTGGAGGAGGGAGGCTTCATAAACAAGATCAAGACACTCGAACCACAAAAGAGATCCATGTTTTACTACGTAATTAAAAACTGTAAGATAAAATTCGCTAAATAAGGTTAAGACAGCTGGTAGGGACTGAGAGGATACGTAACAAAGGATGAACAGCTGGAGACAAAGAACATGGAGCAGAAAAGCGGGAGAGGCTTGCAGACCAGCTGCCCCAGCGTGCCTGGCCCCGTGTCACCTGCGCTCAGGGCTGAGTCAGCCACCCTGCTCTGGAGGCTCACCCAGGGTTGGACACCGCGCCCACCACCCCCACCCCACTCTCATGACACAGATGGGAATAAAGTATCTTTTAAAAAGACGCATTCTTGGAGAAAATTTTAATTTAAAAAAATCAAAAGAAAAACCAGTGCCTAAATCTTTATTTTTCATAACCTACATTTTTTCAAATTAGACAGTTTTACACTGAATTGACACAAAAGGAAACTTAAATTACCAATAGTTTACACGTAAGCTTGATTCCAGTCTCAATGAAAAGAAGCAGAACAAAAACAAAAGCTCTCGGCCAAGCATCCAGCCCCTGGGGAGCTGGGCTCCGGCCCCTCCTCCAGCTGCGATTGTCACTGCTCCCCGCGGACACTTGCCCGCCCCGCTGCGGCCTCCCCACGGCCACGGCAGCCACCCCGGCACGGCCACAGAAGGCGCTCCTGCCGCTGGAGTGACCAGCAGTGATGCCATCACAGGAGGCCTGGTCAGAACAGCATGGCACTGACTGCTAAAAAGCAACTACGCTGCTTGAAATTCATGTCTGGTGAGGCGCCAGGTTCTCACCCTTACACTTCCAGGTGGTGCGGGTCGTCACACAGCTGAACAGGTGAGAGCGCCGTTGTGACTGCAGTACCTCTGACTCTGCACCTCGAGGCACTACGGCGGGAGGAAGAGCCACGCAGGCAGCTGCGCGTGGCGGAGCCGCCCTCCCAGCTTCCTGCCCTGCACCTTCCGTTCTTTTCTGAGGAGGATCAGAAAAGTGGGGGCCGTCGGGCAGGCGCCCTGGCTTAATTAGAAAGGATGCTGCAAAAATCACCCCCGAGTGGGGTCTACTCTAGAAGCCAGAACTGCAGAGGGGGCAGTGAAGGCCACGGCCGCCACAGGCCACCTCCGCCCATCCTCCAACGGCAGCAGCACGGGGCCAAGCACATGCCTCCAGGGCTTCGGGCTCCAAGAGGGTGTGGATCCAGGCGGTGACATTCGGGGGTGACGGTGGCTGGCGACATCCACCCCCTCCTCCAGCACAGACTGCGGCGTCAGGGGATCCTAGCACTGGGAGCTGGCCTTTCCGACTCCTTCTACAGCACTCACCAGTTTGGGTGCCGGAGGCCAGTTATTTCTGATCTTTCAGCCAGCAGTCTCACAACCACAAAGAAGCAAGGTCCCCCGTTCCTTCCTGGGGCACCGGCAGCACGGCGCTGTGCGGGCCTCGCGCTAGGACAGAGGCGCTGCTCGAGGGAGATGCCGTTTCCTCCGGCGGGCGGGTCGCGCGAGCCACCTGTGATTCTAGGTAGACTCATTTCTTACTTTCACTTGAGATCCTGCCAGTTTCTACCTTCTGGATTATACCTCGAAACCCTTTCACACTGGCTGTGATTAGTACATATTTACATACTTTTAAGAAGAGCATAAAGACATTCGAAGGTTTAATAAGACTTTTCATCTCCCTTTCGCAGCAGCAAAGAGGCAGAGTCAGCCCAACACACCAGTACAAGAGAAAAAGAAAAAACCTCAACGAATTAAAATAATGTTCAAACCACAACACTGAGTTTATCTACATCCAGCTCAATAGCAACATTTATAATATATCAGCTTTTATCAGATTTTTCTCTGTAGGGTACCTTTTTAATATGTTCTGATTATTTACAACTGTACAAGCAAACCACACACTCCCAAGTGCACATATTTAATACAGTATCAACTATTTGCATTTACAGGATTTCTCAACAATCTGAAGACCAACTGCTTAGGACCTCCCAGGTGTCACAGCACTGCCGCCAGGTCCTGTCCTGCAGCACGCTCACTCAGCAGCCCGAGCGACACAGAGCCCACGCGGCTGAGCAGCGGCAACCACTCGCGCCAACCCAGGGGCCGGTCTCATGGACTCTAAGCTGTCCTATACAAAAGTTAAGGCAAAGTCATTTTCAAGTTTAAATAAAATTCAAGTCTTTAAATATTGGATGGAAATCATCTTTAAAAAAAAAACCTCAGGCTTGTTAAATAACATTTTGTGGAATAAACTGTATGGTTACATTTAGCAGGAAATAATCTTATTTTAACGTCTGCTGCTTAGAACACTTAAAGGAAAAATTTAGGTATTTTAAAACAAAATAACTTATGTTTATTATCAACTGCTAGCTTTAGTGCATGCGTGTTCTTCTGAGAGCAGCACTTCCAGAAGGGTCCACGAGACCCTCGTCTTGGGAAGAGAGCGGGAACCTGGTCGTCCACCACCAGACGGGCACCACAAACACCTTCTCTCACGATTCAGGAACGTTCCGAGCCGCGCGCTGGTGCGGAGGGACGGGGAGGCGCCCCGGCAACGGGCCGATGTGGGAGCGGGCTCCACACCCTCCCCGCCAGCTCGCGGGAGCAAGACAACATCAGGGTACAATTTCGCGATAACATGTCAGTGGGCAACAAAGTTTATGTTCTCATGTAGGTTCTATTCACAATGTGCTTTGAGTTTATCTTACATAACAGCCACTTGAGACTGGAGTGAGAAGCTGGTTACTTGCTGGCAGGACAGGAGGGCTCTCGGGGCGCTCTGCAGGGCCACTCTGCCCAGGAGATCAAAACGGGCTAGACTTAAAAAAATGCTAGAACCCTTGTCAAGATTCTGAATGGAAGGACAACTCCAGGCCAGCGTGCGGCGCCCTCTGACCCATCCCTCCTCCGGGCTACACTCAGCATTGCCCCGCGCCTCAGTCCCACTGTCCTCAGCCTCATCTGTCGGTCTGGACATCTTAAGAGATACGCACTTGCTAACCAGTTATTTTAAAAAATGAAGTAGCATAGTTCTGCTTAATTTAGAAAAACTCACTATATATATAGCTTGCATTCATAGCCACATGGAGGCTTAATAAAAAATATCAATTTGTTAGGATAAATGCATTTTCTATCCTGAAAAAAATCAGACTTATGCATCACCTCCAGTTAAGCACCAACCTAAAATAAGGTTTATATTAATTAAATCCTGAAAAATAGATTTTTTTCAAGAGAGGGGAATCCGACTCAGAAGAAAAATAACTTGCAGGCACCTCGGGGGCCTTGTCTACACTGCAAGCTCCTAACCAGCGGCTCACTCCTGTCCCGAGAGGGACAGTGCTTCGTTGTGGCGACCCCAGCTCCTTGCAGCCCGCCAGACCTTGGCGCTCACTGAGGGGACCTGGGGGGGGTGCTCTGTTCTCTGTGCGGACGCCGCCCTGCAGCTGGGGGCGAGGGCCGGCGCCCCGGCGGCCTCCTCTGGTCTCTGGGTGGTCCCGGGCTGGACTTGGGGGCGGGGGGCTCCCTCTCGGCGAGCTTCCTCTCCTCCTTCCCACAGCCGACAGTGTTTGGCTTCTGCTCTTTTGGGGGCTGCAATGGGGACGGCGGCGGCTCCCTACTTATCCTCTGACAGATCTCTGCGTAGCTGGGTTTCCGCAGTTCCTGGGAAGCAGACACAGCTCTGGGGTTACAGGACAGTACACGAAGGTCAAGGTCACTTGAGGTAAAGGTCAAAGAGGTTCAACTGTAACTAAATCTCCACACTCAAAAGTACTGTTACTTTTAAATAAAAGGTTCCCACATTTCAACAATGAGTTTCCGCTGTGGCTCATCTTTCCCTTCAAGATAGTCTAGAAACATCTGGTAAAAACAGGTAGAACTGGAAAAAGTGTGGGGATGCAAAAGTGCCGACTCAACTCCTTCCAGCCTCTGGCCTTCTAGTGTGTCTGAGCCACATTCCAGCCCGAAAGGAGGCGAAGACACCAGACGCCCAGAGAAATACAGAGGCAGCACGTGCTTCCGCGCCAGACACCCTGTGCAGCCCAGCGCGAGCCTCGGGGATGCGAGGCGGGTGAACTGCAACACAGCTCCAGGGCATCTGGCAATGACCACGGGCTGGGGCTCAGGCAAGAGCTAAAAAGGTTTAAAAAGTGAGCGGGGCTTGCAGGTAAGTGGAGGATGAAGGCTAAGACAAAAGAGAACATTTAAAGCTACGTCACCTCCATCAACTGCTTATTAACTTAAAAACAACTGTAACTTATGAGAAAACCTAGTGGACAAGAAGCGCTTAACTTCCAAATCCAGGTGATTAAGGCCCACCCAGCATCAAGCTGAGGACAACGCAGATCAGACAGAAAAAGAGTCGGGACCGGCACCCAGGGGAGGAGACAAGAGGAGGGGCCTGTGGCCTGGGGCGGGGCTGGGCCAGCGGCCCTGGTCCCAACATGCTCAGGTGGCCGGAAGCCCCGCGGAGCCCGGAGCTGCAAGCGCCGGGCCACTCAGGAAGGCAGCCCCGCTCTGGAGCCCGAGGCCGGGAGACCCTTGGCCATGGCAGGAGAAATGAGCAGAGCGGGCAGTCACGAGTGCCAGCACCCTGCAGGGCGCCCTGGACAGAGCACAGCGCCCAGCGGGGCACCTACCGTGGCGGCGCCGTTCACCTGCACCGATTTGCTGGAGGTTGTACTCAGGGCAGGAGGAAGTCTGTCCACATTCGGGGTGTCCCTCTGCTTCTCCGCCACCTTGGGATCCCTGCAAAAGTGCCACCCCACAGGCCCATGAGTGCCCCGCCCACAGGCAGCCCAGTGGGGACCATGGGGATGGGGACAGGGTGGCACTTACTCGGGTGGGCGGGCGGGGGAGGGGGCGCGCTCGAAGGTGGCAGGGGTGGCGCAGGGGGCCGGCAACGAGGGTTCTCGGGGGACTACCGTGGGAAGAGTGTTCGTGCTGGCATCTGCGTTTAGGCTCTGAAAACCATCGGAAAAACAGCTTACAACCAGTAGACAAGCGTCTGTGAGATCTCAGTCGTAATGATAAATAGGTGGCTGTCGGTGCTGGGAGCCCAGGTGTGGTCCTGCCCTGAGGACAGGTGGGCTTGGCCCAGACCAGAGCTGGAAACACAGCCAGGCCGCAGCCGCCCCCATCCTCTTGCAGCCGTCGACGTATCTCGTCCCAGGCCCTCTTCTGTGGTCCAGCACCACCAGCTGCAGCCCTCCTCCCCACTGAACAGGCATCAGAAATCCTCGGCTCACCCTGACAGCAAAGTGCCCAGCACAGCCCGGCATATAACGAGCTTCCTGTGCATGTGGAAGCGAGCAGGTGAGCAGAGAGCCCACGTAGGTGCTGGGCAGGTGTCAGCGAGTGGAGGGTGGGAGCTGGGTCTTACCCTTTCTTTGGACGATCCCGTGAGCAATCCAGACAGCCTGTTCTCAAACAAATCCTCTGTCTTCAGATGCCCTGCTGCCCCGGGCAGCGGGGGGAAGCTGGACAGCCCTAATTCAAAGCTAGGGGACGGAGGCCTGGGTGGTGTTGGAGACTGAGTCTGACTCCTCTGAAAGAGAAGAACACCGTGAAGTTGCCTGGGGTGGACGGGCAGGAAGGTGCTGAGAAACACAGCAGGTGAGGGAGGCCCACGCTTGGTCCCCAGTCTCCTGGAGTCCACACCTGCCTGCCAAATGGACAGCTAGTCCAACCATGCCAAGCCCTGGTCACCTGACTAGAGCTCGTCTGTTAGGCAAGAGCTCTTCAAGGGCAGAGCTGAGAAGATGAAACCTCAGGGCTGTTGCAGCCACGGTCAGAGATGGGGGTTAAGAGCCGCATCTGTACGGCCACTAAGACCCTCTGGCAGCCGACACAGACCAGCAGGACACAGCAAAGTGCCAGATGCAGAAGAGCCCGAGTCCAGCCTTCACCTTCCTCACTCCTGACAAGTTCCGTGTTATCACAGCAGAGTCTGGAATCTAAGTCACAAAGGAAACAGTAAAAGAAAAACAGAGGCCACTCTCTCAGCTCCCTACAACTTTTATAAGAAATGTTAGAGAGATTTCCTTTAAAAGAAACAGTTTAACAGAAAAAGGGAGGGGGCTTCAGTTATCTGAAAACTAACTTACTGAAATGCCCTGTATTTTAATCAGTAAGTAGAAGCATGGTATTTGCCAAGAGTCTCATCACGTCCCCTGACTGCAAGACAGTGACTCAGCACAGTGATATCTGAGCATGATTTATAAGCCCAAGATCTCAGGAGAAAGGCAGTGACGTATTTTTACTGAAACACTGTTAGTCATCCTGCTGGATGCTGTTCTGTAAGCACCCCGCTCCTTGGCTGAAAGGGACAAGGAGCAGACAGAGAACCGCGTCTGTATGCAGTAGAGCAGGGGCGTTCGCGGTGAGCAGTGGGCCGTGGGCCCTTTGCGCTCTCACAGGGCCCACAGAGCCTGAAAGGGACAAGGAGCAGACAGGGAACCGCATTCGTATTCAGTAGAGCAGGGGCGTTCGCGGCGAGCAGTGAGCCGTGGGCCCCGTGGGCTCTCACGGGGCCCACGGAGCCTGAAAGGGCCAACCTGTCCCAGAAACTTACACCAACAGGAAGACCATCCCCGCAGAAGGAAAATCTGGAGGAGACTCTGTTAGCACTCAGGGGAGAGCAGGTGAGGAGGAAAGCGGACCCAAGCTGACGAAGCCCTGTCTTCCGGGCCCCCTGCCTGCATCCCCTCAGTGCCACTGGGGCCCGCGGCAGCCCGACTCGGGCAGGCACGAGCCCTCGGAACGAGGCTGCTGCACACTCTGAGTTTCGGCAAGCTCGTGCTCAGACCCCACCGGCTCAGAGCAATTTTTAGAGGCTTTATTTTAAACATCTGCATGTTTCTGAGGTGAACTCAGCTTTTTAGAAAATACACATTTTTAGGAAAAAATACTTGAAAAAAATTTACTAAGTCTCAATTTCCAGGAACGAAGGAGATGTGTGTAGCATTTTCAGGGTCTCAACAGCGTTAGGAGAGACACAGCGCTGCCCCTGGTGCCACGGGCCGGGCTGGGCCTCGCCTCCCGCTCACACAGTCTGGGACCCATCGCTGGTTTCTCAGGCCCTCAGACCACCCAGCGCAACAAGAGGCCCACTCTTGAACACACACATCTGCGCCACGTGCTGGGCTTCTAAGTGGCTCCAGGTCCAAACATGGGACCGGAACGCAAAACAGAATGAAATGGAAATGGCAATGGAAAATTAGTGTCACCTTTGAAGGTGATGTAGCGACTGAAAGGTAACGAGTGTCTGAGGAGACATCAGACACAGACTTGTTCATCCAAATGTTACAGGAATTCATTGGTTCCAACGAGAACCAAGACATGAACTGCCTTACCAAAGGGTTCACCGAAAACTGGCCTGAACTGACCAATGTGATAGAATTAGGGGTGTTCATTTTCTACCAATTTGCCCTTTCCAAGCTCCAGGCAAATACCTGGTACCTTCTGTGTGGAGAAGGCACATGCTCAGTGGCTCGGGGTGAGACCAAGAATCTCCCCAAGGTCCTTCCCTGCCCTCTACAACCAGCGTCCAAATTCATGTACCCCGTCTGGCCATGTGGTGATGCACGCACCCACCCCAGAGCCCTGCAGAGTGTCCCCCACGGAAGGAGCCGTTCAACTACCCCCAGCAGACACGCCCACGCCTCAGGTACCCACCACCTGCATAAATCATCACTCATTTCTGGGTCTGTCGCGACCCAGAGTTATGGCAGGAGGCAACTATGCTCCCTACATGGTGGGGACAGAGTAAGCTACTGTGAATCAAAAACACTGATGAGCTAATTCCTACGGGGGGGCAGTCTGTTCTGCGTGTCCAAACTCGTAACTCCAGGGATTTCAAAGTAGGCAACCTGGTTACCACACAGAAAGAACCCAGCTAGACACCTGTGGACGGACCCCACTGTGCCCACACCGCGCCCTGGCTGCGCCTGTGACCTGCACAGGACACGCGGGCACCGGGGGCTCCTCAGGAAACCAGCCACCACCGCCTTCTCTTCAGAGCATCAATACCGTCCATTATCATCTGGCAGACGTCGTAATATGAGGAAACGGCTTTTGAAAAGCTCCTTCTCGTGCCTTAATTGACTGAACTGCACTTCAAGTCTGTTCAGTGTAAACCAGGCTCAGTGTCCCGAATGCGGCACGATGTACTCACTGTGAACTTCTCCTCTCTCTTCTTCCGGAAACCAAAGGAGTTTTTCCTAGGGAAGAGGAAAGCACAGGACTGTTAGATTTTTCCCCTTGAAACACATTTCACTGAGCACATAGGCAGTGCACGTATATTCAGCCTTTATACAGATGATGTCTGATTCTGAATTCCCAACCCTAACGAGTGTAAGCAAAACAGGTATCTTACAGTAACGGACTAAACCTGAGGTCTAGCAAGGTAAGTAAAACACACACTGAAAGGATTTTCCCATTAGGAATTCTGTTAGTGTGTAAATACTCGAGTATCCGTCAAGTTGTAGAAGACGTGTAAGATCTGATCCTGAGCTACAAAGAAAAACCATTAAAGAGCGGTGATGAACGCCCATCCGCGTGCTCGTCACCAAGACCCCAAGCAGCCGCGGGCGCTCACTGCCCCGGCCTTCATGCTCTGGGCCAACAGCCTTCACTGGCTGAACCAACCACGCAGGTCGCGGAGCCCCTGTGCTTTCTACACCTGTCTGCCATCCTTACACCCCCATTCTGGGCTCCCAGGTTGCAGAGTCACACCCGCAGGCAGCAGAGCCGTCCCACACGCCGCAGCCAAAACCGCAGCAACGAACACCTACTGGGTGGTGCCCGGGCTTCCACGGCCTGACAAGCCACATACTAATTCCAGTTCATAATTTTACTTTTATTTACTTATCCATTGTCATTTCACTGAAAGCAAAGGCTCCCTAAGGGCCGTATTACATAAACTATAAAGGAATTTAGAAATAATCTCGACTAATTCCTTTATTTCTCAGAGAACCTCCCAGCAGCCTTGCCCAAGATGGCCTAAGGTGTCAGAGTGTGACCCCTGTGCTGAGCAGGGACAGCCTGGCCGCCCCGCTAGGGGAAGCACGGTGCAGGCCTCCAGGACTCTGGCCCAAAGCCACACCCTCCTGTAGAAACTAGTCCAGAAATAGCCCCCGGTTTTCAAGGGGCTCCCAGCAGACGGAGACTACATGCCTGCCCACAAGCCGCCGCAGGACTGAGGAACATTATGCCCGTGGTGCCCGGGCACAAAGTCACAGACGGGCGTGACTGTGAGACCCCCACCCCGACCGTGACAGAAGCAGCATGTCTCCGCCTGGGCTGCCCCCCTGCCCTCGTCCACATCTGTGGCCTTGGGGTAGTCCCTCTGCGTCTGAACGACACTCCACCGGAAAAGCCCTGAAGAGCCCAAGGCCTGGTCTGGAAACAAGGACCATGAGGGCGTCCTGACCAGCCCCTCCCCGCCGGCTTCACGTCCCGGGGCACCTCAGCTGACCGTTCCCCCTTCCTGATGTCTGGCTGGTGGTGGATGAAGTCCTGGGGTAGACTCTTTGCGGGGAGCTCGATCCCCCACTGGAGGGGGTCTCCACAAGTTAGACAAACCGCATGCATCTTGCTGTGGTCTGAAGCCGGAAGTGGTGGCAGGACTGCCTGAGATGCGTGGACAGAGCAGGCCTGCTCCCACTGTGGAGATGCTGGGAAGAGGCTCTGCACCTGAGGGCCCCGCTCCACGCCCAGGAAGACGGCGAGGCCCGGGAATGGGTCTTCCTGGTGGCACTTTTCCTGCACCATCTCCAACCAGCCCTGACTGCGCCCGGGGACCACCTTTCTGAGGGCCTAGCCTCAGCTCTGCAGGCCCTGCTCCAGGCCCCTCAGTCTAACAACCCACACCGTTTCCTCGGCAGCAGCTGCTTCCTGAGGTCGCTGCGTCTGCACTTCCTTGGTGTCCCCTCTGCCCCTCAGCCCTCCAATGCCTGTCCAGCCAACTTCATGTCCAACTTCCTGATGCTACGCAGCCCCGGCCACGCCAACTCCACCTGGCCATGGCGAATGGGGCATCCACACTGCCCTGGGTGCACAGTGGGTGCCTGACGGAGGGGCTTCTGTGTGTCAGACATGGTCCTGTCTGCTCTGTACAGAACACACTAAGAAATTGTTCTTAAAGTTTTCCAAGTGGGTAAAAAAAAAAAACCTTAGGCAGGTTGAACACGTGCTGGTTGTGGCTTTGGGTCAGAGGGCAAGTCCTTCCTGGCAGCCCGTTTGGAATTAACCGCTGAGGGAAGTAAATGGATAAAGCCAGCCTCCACCTGTCAAGACCGTGCCGGACATCACTGATGAACCCTTGCACCCCTCCCCGTTCCCATCTTGTCCCCCAGTGAAGGGTGAGTGGCAGAGGGCGAGACAGGGAGTGGCACCCATGGAAGTGAGCGGGGAGAGGGCACGAGGGGCAGGCTGTGCAGGACCTGCCAGAGCCATGGAGGGGCAGGCGAGACCTCCCCTAAATGTGGCCAGCGGCACCACGTAACTGGAACAGCTCTTGTTTATAAGTAAGCTCAATATGAATTTAAACTCTGTTCTGCCCGCCCACACAACTCACTGCCTGCCTGCCATGTGACTCTGCACTGGGAGAGGAGTGAGGCGGGGCGACCACAGGCTCACAGAACATGGAGTCTGATCAATTCTCCACAAAGGACGACTGGGACCTAACACGGTTCAGCCCACCCCCAGTCCTCACAGGACGCTGTCCTATCACCAAAAAGAGGGAACCAGCAAGTCTCTGCTCTGAAAGTTACCCTCTGAGGAATCACACAAAACCTCTGGTGGCTACAGCCTTCAATGTGATTTTCTGTGATGGATTTGAAAATAATGATTGCAGAACACACCTAAATGAATGGAACCTGAAACTACAAACAGTTTATAGAACACCAGGTGCCTGCCCAGCAAAGACTAAGCACTCACCTTCCTCTACCTAAGCCAGGGGAGGGCTCCAGACTGCTCGGCTCCACGCGCCCCAGCCCTGCGTCTCTCTTGGCGAAGGTTGGAGGGTTCTGTGCCCGTGCTCGAGGCTGACCTGCCGGCCTCGTCTGCGGGCTCCGGACACCATTAATCAGCTGATCCGCAGTAAAGGTAAACATGGAAGGACTTTCCAGAAGCCCAGGCCCCCTCTCTGCACTGGGGATGGCGTGGCGCGGATGAGACTTACTAGGATTCCTATAAATAAAAGTGTTTATGCAGCTCAGCTCTAGAACGGTCACAGCGTCACAAAATGAGCATGCTAATACACAAATGTCTAGGCAAAAGTGTTCTTTCTATTTAGGAAAAAATACAAAAAGCGTTATTTAGCATTGTTAACTCATAGTATGTCTGATAATGCCAATCTGAACACAACATCAATGCTCTGCTTGGCTGTGGTCTGGGTCCCCAGAAGCCTTTGTCTCCCATGAGCCTGTCCTTCCCGCAGCCACCACAGCACACATTTGAGGGTCTAATCCTCAGACAGCGTGATCCCACACTTCTGGGTGTTTCACATCTGATGGACATTAACGCTAGTCAAATCTATCATCAGCGAGTGTCAGGGGGACTCGAGCATGTGGTGAGGACTGCCAAGGTTTTCCACGTGTCATGTTTCTGCTCTGCTCTGAAAGCACACAGTATGGCAGTGACCTCATATTACTTGCCTGCTTCTTGGAGGGTACTGTCTGAGGGAGGCCAGAGGAGACGCTGCAGGTTTGAAGGTGGGAGACGTGAACCCATTTATAAATCCAGCATTTGGAAATGGAGTTACCTAGGTTCATTAAGAACAAAGAGACTTCAGTTGGTTAGTGCTGCACCTTGTGGCAACCTGGGTCACTTCTGTTCCACGTTCTGCAAGGAACGTCCACTCCGAGAAAGGCACAGCAGGGTGAGGCCCGCTGGAGTGTCCTCTCCTCGGCTGCACTGCTGGGAGCCCACTGCAAAACCCTTCTCAGATGCACCCCCTTGCACTCCTCATGCTCGGAAGTGCCCCAGCTCTCCTTGAACGTGGAGTCACATTCTGCATTGTACGAGGGACTACGCAGCTTAGGGAACGCCAGACAGGAGGGAGGCAACCTGGGCAAAGGGCTGGACCACATCACACAAAACGCTTTCAGTGTGTGCAGCCAGCCCCCGCGCCTCCCAATAAACTGACCATGAGGGCTGCTGCGCTGGGGCAGGTGTCCCTGCCTGAGCCCCACGTGAAGCTGGACTCACCAGGGGCGGGTCGAGATAGCTGTGTGTGGCTGACCAGGCCTGGGGGGCGACCAGGCTGTAGAGAGGGAAGTGCTGCTGGGCGCTGTAGACCGGAGGCAAGTAGAACGAGGCCGCGTAGCGCTGCTGCGTGTAGAGGCTGACGTCCAGGGGTCGGAAGCCGTTCTTTGGCAAAAACGTGTTTATAGCTATTGCCTTTGCTTTTATCCGCGCCTGCGTGAAAACAGTAAGCTTCTGGGAGAATACTAAGGAACACTGACTCGCACACAAAGTACAGCCAAAGGTCCCGCTTACCTTAATTGGTTTTCCTTGGAAAGTTTTGACTTCTTCTCGCAGATATTTGTACGCCTGAGGGCAAGAACCATCCGTGATACCAACGTGTTAATCTTACGAATAAGACGAACTGACAACTCAGTGCCTCGAATAAGGAGCTGTGTACTTAACACACGGTGGACGTGACCAAGAACAGTACCCCTTGACCTTTTTGGGTCACACTCCTCAAAAGAACCTGACAGAGGCTACCGAACTGTCAAAAACTCTCACGAACAATATCTGTATACAGCTTTCTAAGCATTAACAGAAACCACAACAGCATCCCACAGATCACAGGCTAAGAATCCTCACCCAGGGAAACAATGACCCAACGTGCACCTGGAATTACACAGACTGGGAAAGAAAGAGTGAAGATCACAGTGTTCAAGTCATTATTTACGAACCTCCTCCTTCTCCGCACGTGCCCCACGACCCCGAGGGCCCTGAGCCGCCCCACGTGGGAAGGAGGGCTCGTGCTGCTCCAGCCAGGCTCTCCCCACTCCCACCTCTCTGTTCCTGTGAGGCCCTCTTCCCTTCACCCAGTTAAAACCCAGCTTTCAGACCCTGGCTTCTCTGCCCGAGCCCCAGCAGTCTCGCTGACAACATCTGGTATCACATACAGGGCGCTCCCTACGCGGGTACACGTCTCCCTGAGGAAGTCTTCCTTTACGGGAAGGGAACCCCCTGAACTCCTTGTTTCCCACAGAGAGCCTCTCGATGCTTTTTCAAGGATGTTGCAATGCGACATTGCCCTGCAAAGTTAGGGTTAGGTTCAAAACCCCCAAACATTCTTCTAAATATTCAAACCTTTTTCTGCACAGATGAAAGAGCAGAACCAGTTTTCCTACGCTGTCAGCCTCCCACGTCCTTAGGAAGTCATGCCTGCACTTTCCATGTTGCTACAGAACTGTCTGCACACACACCTGCTCTGGTTTGCTCTGCACCTATGTTCAAAGCCAGCACCGTGGCACGAGAGCGGCCCGCAGGCGCAGAGTCCCACTGTGTACTAACGGCTAGAGTGCTCCAAGGGAAGGGGTGGGGTGGGGGGAGGGAGCTCACCTGTTGTGCGTCTGCCTCTGTCTCAAATGTAATAAACCAATTATCGTTATAGGCGAATTCACAGTTTATGAACTTCGGTAAGTTGTCTCCTTTAAATAGTGCTTCTACTTCCTACAGGAAAGAGGTCAGAAGTTAATTAAATTCCCAGCTGTGCCACCGTTTGTCCTCCCCAAACAGAAATGACACACCCCGAGGGACAGATGCTTAGAAGACAAGCCAAACACACCGATGTGTAGAACCCTCCCAAAGTGGCTAGGCGTTCAGTGTGGCTTCCAGAGTGAGGATCCCACTGCCACAGGAAACAAGCTCACAACCTACCGACCTCCAATGTACCACTGACTCAATTACCGTGAAAATACCCTTTTATCTTACCAGGAGGCCAATAACCACACAACTGGGGGAGGAGGGGAGGAAGGTAATTCAAGACACTTAAACATTGGCTGGGCTTTCGGTTCCAGCTAAGATGGACCCAACTTACTCTCCCACAGGAAACAAAGACACAATATAAGAGAGAATGGTTTCTGAGGCCACACAGGAGCACAATCCCTGGGGGACAGGTGTAAGTGAGCCCGAGTGCCCAATGAGGGCCTGGGGTTCCCAGGCCATGGTGCCAGGAGAGTGAGCACAGGCCAGCCCAAAGCTGCAAGCTCAGGGGCACCCCAGGACCCAGCGTGCAGGAAATAGCCACCTGACGAGAGGGACCCCTGAGCTCTCTGGGACACATGACTGTCCCTCCCACCAGCCTCCGCCGGGAAGTGTCTGGTGCATCTGCCCTGCTCTGCTCCCCTGCCACTGACTGAACCTCAACACAGAGCCCAGGAAAACACCACCACTCAGTATAAAGTGAACTCCAAAGTGCCCGGCATGCATTCAAAATTTACCAGGCAACACAAAGAAACAGAAAGATATGATGCATAATGAGAAAAAAATCATTGTTCAAATTGGCCCCAGAAAGGCGCTGAGGCCACACATTGGCTCGAACCAGCACATGCACACTGGCGCCCGTGGCGGCCCTCTCCTCAAAAAAGCGTTTGATCCAAAAAATTATTTAGCGTAAAAATATGTTTTGTCTCAACTTGTGGGTTTATTATTCTTATTTTAAAATGAATAAATATTTAAGCCTTTCTCCTTTTAATTTCTAAAAATGGAAGTTACCATAAACTGTTCTTTTTTAATGTCAAGAGTGTACTGGAAGTCCCAAGACCAGAAAGTTTGAGAACCACTCTCACTCTGAGTGTGTAAATCCTGGGGAAAAGTGTTACTTTACCTACTCATTCTTTAAAATACGTCCTCCAAAACCCACAGAAGCAAGCAGAAAAGCCACACAGAGAAGTGCAAGTACCCTTCGGAGCAGAAACGACTTACCTCTACAGGGGTGGACTCAGAGACCTCGCGCAGGATGACTATGCAGCGGTTCTGGTTTGGCCTCACTTTTTCTCCCTTCTCGTCCACTTGGACTAAAGGTAAAGCTGTGCCGAGAAGGGAAAAGGACGGTGCATAAAATTAAAACAAGTCAGCCATCTGTATTTCATTACGACCACACAGATACCCCAGGGGGACGTGTTAGACTGTACTACTAACTGCGCTGAAGAAAGCTGTGCGACAGGGAAACACCAGAAGTCCTGACAGTTCAACACAAACTATCAAAAGGTTTTGCACCTTTGAAACGGGTCAACACTGCCAGCACCAGTCAGGCCTGACTCAGGCCTCACCAGCTCTTCCTGATCTCCTTTCGGTCAGGTTTTGCCTTTTGGTGTCACTCTGTAAACTTGTATCCCATGCAGAGTCAGGTCACAGCACATCAAGGTCACTATCAGAGCTCAGGGCCATCCACCACCACGACGACATGCGTCACCAGCTCCAGGAAGGAGGACATAACTTCACTCTGGTTCTACTGCTCTCAAGGGGGCAACGAGGGAACATTATGGAAAAGCTCCTGCTGCAAATCCGGCAACTTCCATGAAACAGAAACAGTCCCTAAAGCACACAGAGCGTACCGAAGTGTACTTTAGAAAAGAAGAACATTTTCTACACAATCCTATCAAACATTCAAAAAAACAAACAAAAACAAAAAACACACCAATTCTTCAGTACAAACTCTTCCAAAACACTTCAGAGCACTTTCCAACTCAACCTACAAAGCCAGCATTTCTACACCCAAACTAAGCAAAGACATCACAAAACAAGAAAACTACAGACCAATATCCCTCAGGAAGACTAATTAGAAATTCCTATCGAATTTTGCCAAATTGAATCCAACAAAGCATAAAAATGGGACTATATAATGACAAGTGGATTTTTCTCAGTAAATAAGGCTGGTTTCCAAGGAAAATTAAACAACGTAATTCACCATATTAATGGACTTAGAAAACAAACAAAAACACAATTACCGCATAGACACAGAAGCATCCGACAAAATCCAACTTGTATTCCTGATAAAAAAAAAACTCAGCAAACAAAGCAGCGGAAGGCAAACCTCCTCACTGACCAAATGCCAACATCCGGCACTACTCATGCCAGCAGATGGGTTAGGCAAGCATGCTGACCCCTACTCTATTCTGCACAGCCCTGGAGGCCTCAGCCAGGGTAGTAACACAAGAAATAGAGATTACATGCATGCAGACTGGGTGCAGGAAGGTAAACCTTTTCATTTGCAGATAGGCTGAGCTCTATATAGAAAGCCTGATACAATGTCCATAAAACACTACAATTGTGAGTCTGGAAAAGGTTTACGTATAAGATCAACACACAAAAATAAGCTGTATGGCTACATACTGGCACCAAACTATCAGAAATTGAAATAAAAATATTTAAAATTGTGTCCAAAATATGAAATACTTAGTTATAAATCTAGAAAGACATGAAAGACCTGCACATTGGAAACTGCAAAACACTGCCAAAGGAAAAAATTTTTTAAGACTTTCCTTAGTAAATGGAAATATATTCTGTCAGTGGATTGAAAACTCAGTATTGTTACAGTGTCAATTCTCTCCAAATTGATTATTAATTCAATGTAATCCCAATAGAAATACCAACAGGCCCTTTTGAAAAACCAAAATGTTAATTCTAAAGTTCACATGGAAATGCAAGCATTTATGCAAAATGCAGAGAGCCAAAGCAAGTGGAAGACTCTGCACCTCCTCTAAGACCTACTGTCAAGCCAGCACCACCCGGACACTGCAGGACAGGTGTCAGACAGCCCAGCAGACTCAGGCCGACCCCCAGCCGGAGAGGAGCCCCCACCTGTGGAGTAAATGACTGAGAGTGGCACAGGCAGCATAGTGGGGAAGGCCGAGCCTTTCCGACAAGGGGCGGGAGCAGCCGCACACCCACACCCCAGGGGGTGGGGACTCAGACCCACCTCCAGCCACACACAACAATGAGCTTATGGGGATCACAGACCTGAAGATGTAAAGCTAAACCCAGAGACATCTAGGAGAAATCACTTGTGGCCTGGGATTAAGCAAAGATTTCTTAGGAACAGTACCCAAAGCAAGCTCCGTGAAAGAAACAAGGTAGTCAGCTGGGCTGCCACGGGGCGTCTGCAAAGACAGGAGGGGACAAGGTGGGGGCGCCCGGGAGAGAGAAAATGAAGCCACATGGACACACCCACACCCGCTGGGAAACCTGACGCGGAATCGCCGGAAACGCTTGCCCTGGCCACGGCTCAGCACTCCAGAAACAGGCAGCAGCTTCCCAAGCGCACGACACCTGCCACCTGCTCCGACCTCCCACTCGCACCAACCTACCCAAGAGAGGCGGGGGCGTCTGTCCACACAGACTCACACCAACGTTCCTGGCAACCTCATCTGTAATGGCCAAAACCTGCCATGACCTAAGCGTCTTCCGATTCGGGGGACAAACCAACTGTGCTGTATCTACTCGATGGAGCATGACTCGGCGATAAAAAGCCACAATCTACCGACACTAAACAAAATAATCACGCGAGTGAAAGAATGCAGACACTCCCCAAAAACAGACAGTTCATGACTGATTCCATTTATATACACTTTCCTGAAAATTTAAGCTAATCTACAGTGACAAAAAATGAACAAGCAGGGTAGTTGCCTGGGGCAGGAGGAAACTGGTGGGTTGGGGGGGTTGGTGGACATGCGCATCATGTTGATGGTGGCAGATTCTCAAGTGTACAAACACGTCAAAATGTACCAGATGTACACTTACACCATGTGAATCTGAAGTGTGTAAACTCCACCTCACCAACAAGGAAAGCTGTAAACCCATACAAAAACCAGGCGGTGGCAAAGCACTCCGTGCCCTCCCTCCCCGCCTCTGCCAGTCTCTCTCCCCGCTTAGCTGCCCCCAACACGCTGAGTCAGCAGCTTCAGTCCTATTCACGTGTTTATGCTCCTACCCCTTATCTCTGAATCCACAAAAACACAGTTCTGTTTACACATGCCGAAACTTTATACAAATGGTATTACCTTGTACGTAATTTGAAACACCCTTTTAATCAACATTATGACCTTAAATTTTATTCTTGTTGAAAAACATGCCGAGTTCATTTTATCTGCTCTAGCATTCACTGTGTGGCTAGCTCACAGTGTATTTATTCACACCCTGATGACAAATGTTTTAGAGTTCTTTTAAATTAACAATTTCAATTAAATTAACTATAAATACAGAGCACTTGAATTAGATATAGTGTGACATGCACTATATACGTATTGATTATAAAAAGTCTAAAAATGTAATTTATGCAACTCAGTCGACATGAGAATATTCAAATTAAAATAAGGTATTACCAACTGTCTGTGGTGCATCTGATTCTATGTTAGGTATTTTGGGGATGGGGATAAGACTCAAACTTAAGAAGCCTCTCTGCTCACCCTCTCCAGAATTACAATAATACAGTAATATGCTGACTCTGCTCTGATCATGTAGGTTATTACATCGTACATATATTTCTGTCCAAAAGTTAAGTGAAAACAGACGATCAGACAATACCAGCTGAATATTAATGGACAGACAACAACATTCCAAACCAAGGACCCGCACAAAAACAGTACTGGAGGAGGAAGTGGGAAACAGTAGGGGAGAGCAGGGCTGCCCGGGGCAGAAATGGCTCCTTTAAGCAACTAGACAGGGCTACCAAACATGCTCCCAGCCACCAAGTGTCAATGGAGAAATTATCCTCAGCAGGGCAGCCAAGTTTACAAGGATGGCCTGAAAGGAATAACTAAATCTGGGATTCTTAACAATAACCAAAGATAACCAAAGACTGTTAACAGAGTAAAGAAAGCTGCTGGTCAGATGGGAACCAAACTCAGCTGACACACAACAGGGCCTGCTCTCAACGGGCCCAAGAGACAGAGCACCATTGGAGGCACAACACTGCCTTGGGAAAAAAACGGGGGTACAATTTTCAGAACTCAAACTTCATGGATTTCTATGTTTGCCAGTGTTTTTAATTAATTTAATGGCCTTATGACATTTACAGAGGAACAGAAATAGAGAACTTTTTTATGCGAACAGAAAATCCAACTAAGTTCTAAAATAGGGCATTCATCTTTTTCTACTGCTGTTAAGTCAAATGCATGTGAGAAAAAATCTTCACTGTCAGCAGCACAGCTAAGCTGGGAGAACATGAACACCCTGCGTAAGAGTCAGTGATGGAAAGTCATGGCGGAGACACAGAAAGGTGGCTTTAACTCGGGCACCCACCACTGCATGCCTCACGAAGGGTGCCCCTCAGAGATGCTCAGAACTGTGGGGGCAGAAACCACCAGCTGGTACTTGTAGCCCCATCATAAAAAGTGCATCTTTATAAAGAATTAAACATCATCCCATTTTAAAAAAAATCCCACACAGCACACATTTACTATGAAACTAACACCTGTAGAAGCCATCCCGGGTGGGAGGGGAGAGGCGCAGCGTTACGGGGCACGAGGAAACTGGGTTTCACCAACATACATGTGGGTCCAAACTGATCCAACTGTATACTTTGAACACACACAGTTCACGGTGTGCCAACTATACCTCAGTAAAATGGTTTTTACAAATAACAAAATGGTTAGGTTGTGAGAAGCCTGTCTGCAAAGCAAACCAGGGCAGGTCACACTTTAAATACCCACTCTCCCTGAATCCCTGTGGGTCTCGATATAATGTTTAAATCTTCCTTTGATGTTGCCAAATGTCCAAGGAACAACTTAATTCACAGAATGTTTTTAAGGAAGAATGCAATAAACCCAAACAGAACTTCAGTAGGAAGCTGAAATTTGAAAAACTCTTTCAGCAGCTGGCATGCTAATCAAAATGCACACGACTCTACTCTGAATACCGCTATTTATTTTTCATGAATGGCACAGCTGTTAACCTCTCCATTAGCCTTTTCTACCCCACAGGCCACAATCTAAGATGCTCCTGAGGGCTGTCATGGAGCACCATCAGTGCCCCCGCGCCATGCACCTCACCAGATACCAGGACTGTCAGAAACACCTGGGAGGCAAGGGGAGACTCCACTTGCCACCGAGTATCTCCACACAAACAGCTGAGCACCTGATGGTCACGTCAGCAAGAAAGATGCCGTCTGGGCCACGTGTGCCTCGCCGGCTGTGGCCTACTTACACCTCAGCACTTCGACAATCAAGTCCATGTCGGTGCTAAGCTTCTTGATGTGGTCCAGGTTAGCAACCGTGGTGATTGGCACGTACTGATCACTGTCCATCTGCGATATAAGGTACATGTCACTAGCAAGGTTCTCCCTGCAGAAAGAAGACAATCTCTCTTAATCGATAACTTCTTTAAAAGGAAGCCTCGCAAGAGGTACGAGTGTGGTTCGGTGTTGCTTTGAAGTTTTCTCTAAATTCCAACCCCACCTACCATTTGCCACCTCTCTTACCTTGGGACAATTTTTTTCAAAGACATCTGGGGAGGCAGAGAGAGCAAAAGTGAAAGTATGCTGCACTTTGTACAATCACAATCGGCAAGCAGGTAAATCTTTCACAAATGTGCTTATAGCTTATCTCTGTCCCAAGCTTATTAAAAACAGAAACCCAACCTTTTAAAGTAAGGAAATCCAGTGAGAGAGCAAAAGAAAGAATAATGCGGAAACACCAGGGAAGGCTGGTGCCCAGAGTGCCTGTGGCTCAGGTTGGACACCTGCAGAGGCCAGGACTCTGGCTCTGGCCTCTCAGCCCCCTGGAGCGGCCAGGGTGACAAAGCCGTGTTGTGGCCAACCACGTATGCCACGGGGCCAGTTAGACCACTGGCAGCCCTGGAGGGAGGAGGGCAGGTGTCCCGGGGAGTTTCCACAAAGAGGACCACGCACTCAGAAACCCCTCAGCACCACACACAGCTGAACTCTGGTCCCCAAAAGAAGGCCCAAGCAGCCCCGCAGGGGTGGGCTCCGCCACAGGAGCCCAGGCAGGCCTGCGGGAGCACCTCCTCCCAGGAGTTGATCAGCAAGCCATCGAGGTGGTGTCCCAGTCTGGGCTGCACAGCGCCCCTCCCCGCGCCCTCACGCAGATGCACCGGACACCTGCGCGAGATCTGAGAGCAGAGGTGGCCCAGAGGAACAACCGGAGAACTGCCCTGACTGACAGGGAGCGTCTCACCTGGCTTGTCTCCTCACACTCAGCCCCACCTCCCCACACACCCGGGTCCGCATCGCGACCCTAGACATTCTGCTCTATTTAACAGAAAAACCAAAAATATGACTGCTACACAAAGAAAAAACAGCTTCACAGTGCAGCGCTTGGCACACTTTGAGAACTAATACTGGAAACGTGTCCTCGAACTTCGGCGTGCTAGAAAATGTCTCTGTGAGACTGACCCCGCCCAAGGCTCCTCGCTCACAACCTGAGGGTGGGTGGCGGGGGGAGGAAGCCGAAGTTCAAAAGCAACCCAGGTAACGATCACGACGCACCTGTGGACAGTGGGCAGCAGGTCAACAGGCTCCATTCCCTACCAACAGATGTAAGACACAGAGACTGACAGCCAGCCTCTCCTCCCGTGGAAAGCACCCCATCTGTGTGTATGGTTCCAGTGCACAACAAGGTACCAGAACAAACATGACCACCCTTACCTGGACAAGCAGAATTCCAATGTTTTCTTAAGTACTTCCCGGGGGTCTTCCTGGCTTTCTGGTTGAGATTCATCTCCTCCTACACAGAAGCAATGATAAGCTCAGTGAAAATGGCTTAAAATGTACCAAGCAGACAATTCTGTACAACAATGCTCATGTTTTCAATATACATATTAATTCATCTGCACAATTAAGATAGAGAAATAAAAAATGCTATTTTACAAGGAAATCATAAGCAAAAACAAAAAAAAACCCTTCTCCCGCACACAAAAACACAGTTTCAAAAAAACAGCCTGAGAAGTAGTGTTTATTAGCGAAGTTTAGGAGGTGCTTTTTATCACAAAATAAATATAAGCTTATTTAACGTTTTGTCTCAGTTCTCAAGAGATTTTCAGGTAGCCTAGAAAAACACAAGATACTAAAATGGCAATAAAGGAAAGAATCAAAATAGAGAAAAGATAAATACAGGCCCTTCAAAAATCAAGGCTGGGGATCCTGAACACAAGCGGTGGTGAGGCCACGCTGTGTCTGCACCACAGCCAGACACACCGGCCCTTACCCTGCCGGGCAGGCAAAGGGACGAGGCAGGCACTGCGGGTGCTGCGCCCCCACCAGAGAACACTAAGTAAACAGATCCTCTAGTGGAAACAGAACCTGGTACTAGATTCTGGAGCGCCCTCCTAGATGTCAGACGGCACATGCGTAGCTTCCGTGTGGGGGTCACACGGAGCACCTGCCGTGGACCGGGGCCTCCAGGACGGTGCACTGAGCTCAGCGCCAGGCCCCGGGCCCTCCCCAGCACTCTGCTCACCAGGTCAGGACCCCATTTTAAGGTGGCACTAGGAGAGGAAAAGCACTGAAATTCTAAGGGCTAAGAGTTTTTTGCACACTTAAAAAAAAATCTTTAAAAACTGAAGAGCAGTTGATTTATGACGTGTTAGTTTCTGGCTGCGTGCTTCTACGTAAGTTTCATGGCACAATAATACATGTGGAACTTTCTAACAAGAGACACTGGTATTTTAACAGTCAAAGACCAAGCACGGGCATTCACAACAAATAAAGACAGTTTGTTTTATATAAAGAGCTTTAACAAAAACCACCCCCACCAGCAAAAGAAAACAAGACAAAACAAAACCAGTGGACCTGATGGACTGAAAACTAGAAATGGCTCTTGAGGCCACAATCTCATTTCAGTCCTTCATCCAGAAAGGCCTGTCCTAAGTACCCACGTGAATTCACATTCCACACCCCACGTTTCAGATATTCGTACATGTCTCCTGCGTGCCAGGCACTGTCAAAGCTGTTTGTTCAGCCTCAGTGAGGCAAAGCCTCTGCTCTCAGAGAGAGGCAATCAACAGTTAAACAAGCAAACAGTAGACAAACAGTGTCAGGCAGACTGTGACACAGTGGAGGAAACCACAGGGCACGGGGCCGTCGTGCCACCCAGCCACTCCACATGGGGCTGGAGAGGGAGCCTGAGGTGCACAGAGACAGCTGGTCCAGGTGATTCCGGAGAGTTCTGATGGGGGACACAGGGTGTGGAGGGCGGCTTCACTGAACATGAGAGAGGATACGACAACATGGAAGGCTCCTGACACGGCAGGTGAAGGGTCTGGGGACGGAGAACTGGGACATTCGAGGTGTCACGGTGTGAACTGCTCTTCCCACAGCTCGTCTCCACAGTAAGACAGGAGGTCGTCTGCTTCCAGGCAAGATGCGGAGCAGGGCCTGGAGTTACCTCCCCTCACAGAACCACCAGCAAACCACACACACCTGTTTCCAAGAGTTACTTAGTCATCAAAACGAATCAACCTATGGAGAAGAGACAGCTTGGAGATAAACCTACATGCTTCAAAGGATTCTGACAAAGGCACAGAGGCAGTGCAATGGAGAAAAGAGAGTCTTTCTGACATGTGGGGCTGGAAGAGTGGCGTGCCCACGTAGGGGAAAAAAAAGAATTTTGCTTCATACCTCACACACTACAAAAATTAGCTTAAAATGGACCACAGATCTAAAAAAACGTAAAATTTAAAACTATGCAACTCACCGGAGAAAACCTTAGTGACCTGAGATTAAACAAAGATTTCTTAGGTACAACACAAAAAGCAAGATCCACAAGACACAAAACAAAACAAAAAAACCTGATAAACTGGACACAATTTTGAACTTTTGCTTTACAAAAGATACTGTTAGAGGAGAATAAAAGACAAGTCAGACTGGAGGGATGTATTTGCAAATTACATATCTGATAAAGACTTGTTACCAAAACACACAAAGAACTCTCCACTCAATAATAAAGCCCAACAAGAAAATGGACAAAAGACTTGAACAGACCCTTCACCAAAGACGTGTGCACATGCAAAGACGTTTGACACCATCAGTCATTAGGGAAATACAAATGAAAAACCACAGCAAGATCCCACTACCCAGCCTTGAGAATGGCAAGAAAGGCTGCCTACATCCAGGGCTGGTGAGGACGCAGAGCCGCTGGAGTCGGATCCACTACTGGTGGGATCCAGAGGGAACGGCTACAGAACACAGCTTTAGTCGCTCTGGAGAGGACGAACCTGCACCTAGCAGATGATCCGTCCATCTCATTCCTACGTATTTACTCAAGAGACAGGAAAACATCTTATGTACAAAGCACTGCTTACAAACGTTCATGGAAGCTTTATTTGTAGTAGCCAGAGCTAGAAACAATCCAGGTATTCAACAGGGGAGTGGAAAACGCACAGTGGTATCTAGTGGAACAGGACACTGCTCAGCAATAAAAAGCAAAGGTCTTAAGTGTGTGACATGTACGCATCTCAAAATTACTAACCCATGTTTAAAAGGCCTGAAAGAAGGAGCACGCTCTGTAAAAGTCCATTTACATAAAAATTCTAGAAAACCCAAATGGATCTACAGCAACAGAAAGCACATCAGTGGTTTCCCAGGGCAGAGGGAGGGCAGGGGTGAGGCGCAGGAAGCTTTTCGTGGCGAGGGATACGTTCGCTATCCTGACTCGGTGCTAGTTTCTCAGGTGTACACACATCTTACCAAATTTGGCAGAGAACACAATGAGGAATGCAAGAGTCAGCAAATTAATTCTGTAAGGCACTGAACACCGTGCTCTGAGCTGAGGAAAATAAAACTCACATAAACACTAGGATATACCAAATACATGGTGTTCACTGTGTATCAACTGCGCTTCGTTCATGCTCTGTATTCAAAATACAAAAAAGAGAACAGTGCCAGAATCAGAGGAGACGGGAGAGTGAGACGGCCATCCAGAGGCATGGTGGGGCCATGTGGAGGCCCCAAGGACTGTGCCCAGGCCACAGCACCCCTGTGTCTGTCCAGCCACACATCGCCTACCAGCTCAGGGACAGGCAAACAGCAGGTGGAGAATGATATCTAAACAGGTTCAAGCTATCTGCTAGTGAGCAACTATGATGGGCATCAGATGTGAGGAAGGAGCTAAAATGATGGTCCACATCATCCTGGCAGAGTCAGAGAGATGTGAGGGCCAGGCAGGGCCAGGTGAGCGATCACAAGGCCAGTGCTGGTCAGACGAGGCCTGCACGGGGCTCTTTTAGTGGAAGATCTCCAGACACTGGAGGCCACTTACACAGCGCTGACTGCACACCTCTCCAGGTAACCCGACACCGGGTGGCGAGAAGGGAGGCCAGCCTTCTCAGTTGTGTCACCTTCACTAACCCGAGCGTGTCGTGCACAGTCATGGGAGGCCGAACACGCTCCACGTGCTCTGCTCACCCCCAGCAGCCAGCTCGGGGGGGCTGCCTGTCCAACTGTTAATGGTGACAGTGTAGCCTACCCTTCAGGTCTGCCTGGGTTTTACAAAGTGTCTTGTCTTTAGATGAAGGCAGAAACAAAACCAGAGACGAGCAATCAGGGTCCCACTACCTACAGGCATTTCTACATCAGCTCACAGCCTGGCCCCCAAAAGACAACTGCTCTCTTCTTGCTCTTTTCTTTCTACAAAGAACCGGCTCCATTTGGGTTTGACTCTCAGTCTCAACATCACTGCGCCCTCTCTGTACTTTCGCCCATGCTTCGCCTGACACTCAGGCTTCTGCTTCTCCTACTTGAATCTGCTCAGGTCTGATGCTCCCTGAGGCCTCTGGATCAGAACCCCTCACCGCTGCATCAACGTAAGGGTCAGCTGAAAGAAGAATCAAAGGAAACAGTGAAAGGCACATTGCTTTGGGAAAGATTTAACAAACTGAATTCAAAAAAGCACATAAACCTCTGAACAGGCTGCAGTTGGCCACCACTGGTGGCCATGAAGAGGATGGGAAGGGCCTGGGGCTGACTGGCTCATGCTTCCACCTGCTGCCCCCGGCCCCAGCCCCTCTGCTCCGCTCGGGCAGAGGCACCACTGCCAGGCGGGAGGCGGGAGTACACACATTTAGAGGGAACGAAACCAGCTCACACTCAACCCTGAGAGCTTCTGCTCCAGTACCTTGGGCCCTGCCCCAGTTACCTGTTTCCCCTAATTTCATAGAGACATAGAAAATCAAACAAAATGAGAAGAAGAGGAATATGTTTCAAATGAAAGGAGAAGGAAAAACCCTGAAAAAAACCCTAATGAAACAGAGATAAATAATTCACCAGATGAAGAATTCAAAGCATTAATAATGAGAATGCTAACTGAACTTGGGAAAAGAACTGATGAACACAGTGAGAATTTTAACAGGAAATCAGAAAATCTAAAAAAGAACCACTCAGAACTGAAGAGAGTAAGTGAACTGAAAAATGCACTAGAAGGAATGAAAAGCAGACCAGGTGACAGAGAAGAACACACCAGTGAGCTGGAAGACAGAATAATGGGAGTCACCAGTAAGAAGAGCAAAGAGAAAGACAGATTTTTAAAGACGTACAGATACATCAAAGTACACTAACATCCACATTACAGGGGTTCCAGGAAGAGAAGAGAAAGGAGGGGGTTGAAAACGTATTTGATGAAATTATGGCTGAAAACTTCCCAAAGCTGAAGAAAAAAACAAACATCCAAGCACAGGAAGCACAGAGGGTCCCAAGCAAGATGAACCCAAAGAGGCCCACCCCAAAACTCGTCACAAGTAAAAGGGTAAAAGCTAAGATAAAGAGAGGATTCTAAAGAGGGGAAGAGCGAAAAAAGTCAGTCTCAAGGCTGAACCCCCACACGGCCATCAGCTGGTTCTCCTGCACCAACTCTGCAGCCAGGAGGAAGTGGCTCGATATATTCTAACTGCTGAAAGGGAAAAACCTGCGGCCTAGGATACGCCAACCAGCCAAGGCGTCACTCAGAACTGAAGGTGAGAGAAGGAAGTTCGCAGACAAGCAGAAACTAAAGGCTTCATCAGTACTAAACTGACCTAGAAGAAACGTTGAAGGGTCTTCTCTAAGTGGAAAAGAAGAATTTACAGGAAAGGGAAAAATCCCACTAAGGCAGGCAGAGGACTAAAGATTACTTACACCAGTACGTAGATCGAAATGCAAAAAACTGTAAAAGCAACCATAACTGTACAAACAGTAAAGGGATTAACACAAAGATGTAAAATGACATCAAAAACAAAAATATAGGGAAGGGGAGTAAAAGATACAGGCCTCTGGGAGTGTCTGAAGCTGAGTGACGACCAGTTTAAAGCAAGCAGCTCTAGCTACGGTCAACGTACACAAACCCCACAGTGACCACCCCTCACACCCACAGCAGACGCACACCCACCAGAGAGGAACACAAGCACGCCCCTAGGAAACCAGCAAACCACAGGGGAAGAAATGAACGAGGGACTGGAAACGCAGCGCGAAAGCCCATCCTCCTACGGAAGTGAGTTTATAGGAGAGCCTTACCCGTCTCACTGTTTCCAGGCGGCGACTCGTACTCCGAGTGGTCCAGACCCAAAGTGCTCATGGCTGTCTGGTCTGACTCCTGCAAGTCTGACAGTGCTGCATTCTCATGACTTTTGTCACCGTCACCACTGGTGTCCAAACCTGCAATTGTGAATTTCATCCAAAAGTCAGGGTTACAAGAATAATTTTCTCTTAAAACAAAAGCTTACACCTATAGTTATTTCACATTTTTAACTTGACTATAAGAGACCTCTTGGCTCTTAAATACTGTCACAAACCATGACACAGATCTTAGTCAATCAACACATTCCCAAAGAGGAACTGGAAGGAAACAGAGGCAAAGCCGAGAGCAAGGTCCCCCGTCCCTGTCCCACTCACCCTCCTGGCCACGGCCGGGCGCCTCCTGCCAGGCTGCACGCACGCCGCCATCCGCTGTGCTACTTGCTTCCAGGTATAACATATGAGTGCCCCATACTTTTGCATTAGGGTTTAGCTCTGAAACCTTGGCTGTTGGTACCTAAGAAAAAGTGTGATATATACATTTGTATCCAAAGTCCAGTGAAATGCAATTTTACTTATTAATTCAGAGTTAAAACACATCTATGTTACCATTAAATTTTAAGTTCTTACTAGAAACAGGAATGAAAGCATCTCCGCCCTCCTGGAGATTTCTGTAAATTACCAGCAGTGTAACTGCTAAATAACTAGTGATCCAATGATCATCTCTGTTCCCAGACTACCCTCTGCAATTTGCAGATTGACAGCTCTGAACAGAGATGGATAAAACTTTAAAAACAAAGCTCGAACACTCATAGAAGCAAAGGCTGTAGAAAAATCAAAGTCCTCACAAGAGTGGAGGTCTGCTAAATCCGTCAGGGAGGCGCCTGGGGCCGCACTCTGACTGCACCCGCTCCTGGTTGCGGGGACTCCTCGCTGTTCCAGACACACCAGGCACTTCTGCTCTGATTCTTGTCCAGAACACTCTCCCAGATGCCCACACGGCTGGCCTGTGCCTTCACATCCTCTGAGGATTGCTGAGGTCTTTTCTGCTGTACCTACAACCACCCTCGGATTTCTCTTCTCCTGCTTACAAACCCTGAGTGGCTCCCCGGACCTAAAGAAAAGCTGAAGTCTAGGGGCACCTGCACCGCAAACTAATTCTGGTTCTGCTGCCAAAATTCTTAAGCAAACCTAGTCAAACGACAGGCCTTTTCCCAGGTACCACAAGCCTTGAGCCGTTGTGCAGGGCCTGAGCTTCCACAGAGAGGGACAAGAGTCCAGGTCCCAGGAGCCCCAGGCACAGCCGGGCAGGAACGCTGAAGGGGGAGCAGCCTCCCTGCACAGCCCCAGAGAGGAGCAGGTGTTACTCAACGCGTCTCCTCAGTGAGACGGTCAGGATGTCCGTTGTGAAGCAGCAAGGAAACGCCGTGTGGATGAACAAGCTTAAAGAAAACCATTTGTGAAACTGAGAGATGAGGCAGGTGTGGATAAAACTACAGAATGTGCTTTGCTCACACCTAGGAGGCCTGGGCAGGAAGCACCATGAACACAACCCCAGGTGCCTAAGTGAGGGCCTGTTTGGAGTCCCCATCGTTCCTTAAGTACTGGGCGGTGCAGAGGGTAGCTCCCTCTCTCCTCCGAGAACACTGGCCTCAAGGAGCACAACTCTTCAAGCTCCCCCTCACCTGACATCTAAACTTCCAGCTCATTTCTGGCCTCTGCCTCTGCACACGCACGCACCGACCTCCCCAGCAGACACCCGTGATGCCCTCCCTGGGCACTGCGCGGACACGAGGGCGGACAAGTGACGCAGAGGATGCTCTGAGTCTCACGAGCGTCTCCGCCTTCCTCAGTATCTCCACCCTCCAATCTTGTCCTCCTTAAACTCTCCTCTTTCCTATTCTAATACCTGTGTCAACCACCTCCTCTGCTCAGACCTGGTCTCTCCACCAGGTAACACGTCAGCTTTCCAAGCCATGAAGACTCACCCGACTCGTCCACGTGCTATGCGCTCTCAATTCCCAACCCAGCTAACACCAGTCTTTTGCACCTGTGCACCTCTGCAGCTGATGACACATCGCATCACGACACACACTCCGTCGTTTCCGAACACAGACACACCTCATCCCAGCAGCGCCCCGAGAGCCTCCACAGCGTCCGGCCCTTCCCATGGGCCCAGACTCTGGGCTGGCCCTCGTGTTCACCACTCTGCGGCCAGCAAACACCCAGCATCCTCAACTCAGTACAGAGCTGCCTGAGAAATGTGCCAAAGGAATGAATGTTTAATAACATCATGACCAAAAATTCTATTTTCCACTCCACAATCTGACAACTGTGCCAGGTTTCATGACACCACTGAACAGAGCCTGCTCCTGACGTAACTGACCACCCCTTAAGTAGTAAACCTTCAAATCCCAATCAAGCATTAGGGACTGAACACAATTTTAAGCAGTTAACCATTATTCAAGACGTACTCTGAGGTGAGATGTATGACTTAGAGCGAACAACTGGACAACTCACACGGGAACCCCGTTTGGTCAGGACACCCTGGGAGGTAGTGGCTGTCACTCCCCCATTTCACAAGTAAGAAACCTGAGGCACAGAAAGGTGAAGCAACTTGCCCCCGAAAATGATGGTAATTAGAAAACTGAGTTCTAATATCAGGGAAAACAAAACATTTATCAAGAGTTCATTAAGTCCTTGTAATCTGCACAAGAAATAACTTGTACTAAACGTATTTCGTTAACATGCAGTTACTCTCTTGCAGTCGTAGGGACCTCCAACCGATTATCAACAACTCAGGTTCATCTGTGTGCCTACTTAGGTCTTATTTTTCCATTGAAAAATCATGGCTAAGCAACGGTTATTAGAACCAGAATTGAGCTGGCCATTAAATGGCCATGTTCTGAAGCAATTCTACATAAATGACCACTGCGACTCCCTGAAGAATGTAGTATCCCCAAACTCTGACACTCTAAAGAAACTCCTCCAGCTGCCCTCCCCCAAACGCTATGCTCCATCAAAGAAACAAGTAACCTACCAATGTACACTTGCGTTTCCTGGACACAAGACAGAAGGGTCCCACTGACACGTTACTGGGTAGGAACTAGAGTAACTAGTAACCAATCAAGAGAAAACGCAGATGGAGCATACAGAACAGGTGAGATGCTGGAGGAAAGAAATACTCGCTTTTCAAATTTTAAGTTATCATGGACTCTTCCTGGATTTGCTAGTAAGTTCAGTAATGCAGAGTAATTCGTTTGCTTTTGAGACACAACTCTGGCTTTTTATTTGTAAAATGGAGTAACAGCTGCTACAGAAAATTAATGTTAGAAGAAAAGTCTGTCCAGGCACTTTGAGAAGTGGAGTTCTGAACAGAAAGTACTAACACTAAATGCAGTCGGTCAAATCAGAATACTGCTGGGCACGTCTCACAGCTGGAAAGCTGGTTCAGAACAGCGCACACGCACCTCACCTCCAGAGGGGTGGCCGTGTACACCAGAGGCCAGCTGCTCAGCACGCCTGCTCACAGAATTGATTATGTACTGTTGTGCCTCCACAACTACTCAAGGAACAAAACTGATCCACTTGAATTTAACTTTTTCTGGTAAAACTCCCAAATGTGGGCATGGAAAGGAAAGAAAAGAAGTTAACAGGTAATTCCCTAAATCATAGGATTTAATTTCTACCCGTTCATTTCCATATAATAGGCGTAACATTTGAGCCACATCTATCTCCTCACTATTACCATTTTTCTTGTCTAGCGCAACAAAAATCACTAGAAATAAACTACTGATTGGATAGAGATTTTGCTATTACAAGTACACATGTCCAAAAGGGCTGCTATAAGAATAAGATGAACTTTCCTCTTGCTGAATATTCCTGTCTATTATTACAGAATTCCTAGAAAGATGCTCAAACGAGCTGCACATCGCAGGCCATCTGCAAAGGTCCTTCCAAACTAGCAGGGACTGAACGTCGTGGTCAGAAAGCCCTGCAGGTGCTTCTGACTGAAAGAACCAGAACCAAGATTTTTGGAGCCAGTTAAACCCAAGTTTTACCTCCCTTAGACAAAAGTGGTTACCATACAAAAGCAGTGGAAAGCACAGATCTGAATTCCTCTGCATTCTGCAAGTGTAACCTCTCAGAAATGACTTTAAACACCCAGGGGGTCAAATGCTTGTTTTGCCCCAACAAGGGGCTGGGGGCACGGATGGACGGGCACTGGGCACACACAGGCAGCCTCCGCCAACAGCCCACCTGTGACCAGCACACAAGGTTTAGTACCAACAAGAGCTGACACACAGACTCTGGCTTAAATCAACTGAACAGGGAACTGAAGTCACACTCCCCAGCTTGGAAATGGTTAAACTGAGGCTGTACTTACACCTTTACAACAACATTCAGACGACTGTCAGTTGTTTAGAATAGATCGTTGTTAATTCTGAGTCAAGTGCAGGCAAATCAAAGCGCAGCATACTCGGCACAGTAGTGAAAACTGATGAGCATACTTACGGACTGCCCACCTCTCTCCTGCCGTCCCCGCATGACACCGTCTTCTGCCGCTGCGGGCTGACAAGGGGGCTGTTCCATCCAAAACCAAGTGCTCTCTAGGTCCTGTGGCTTGCTGTGCGGGTGCTCACTAAACACTTCACCTTCCAACACGTCTCTTGTGATTGTCTTAGTCCACGGACAGCCCACCTGGTATCCACAGCCGTCTGCCAGTCCCTCAGAAAAACTGTGACTTGCCAACCCTCCCATCGGGTAACAGGAAAGTTCATCCAAAAACTGGAAGTACAGTTCCTCTGGGAAGCTCTGCAAATCCCCCTCTGAAGGGTTTTCAGATGTGAGTGACAGGACAGGGTCCTCCCCACCTGGTGCAACGACATCCTTGCTGTCACCTGGGGTGACGGGAACCACCTGCAGGGCACTGTGGGGAGCAGCCAAGCGTCCGTCTGCTGGGGCAAGGGCAGCACCAGCCAAGCAGGCGTAGCCTGCACAAGCGTTGCTGAACTCCATTCTTTCAGAGGTTACCCCCGAGCTTCCCACAAAGCTCACTTCCCTGCTGAACACAGGGCCCTGCACGGCGGGCCCAGGGCCTCCCCGCGAGGAGTGGTGTGCACGCCCATCTGCCCCGCGCCGGCCCTCAAGAGGGCCAGGGCTGGGATCACTGCTGCCTCCCTCTGGACGCAGTGTCTCCTCCTCTCCTCCACAGGCTCGGGCACAGGCTCGATCTGGTTCACTCACCCACCATGCGCCTCCTCCAGACGCAACGGAAACTTCCTCAGCTGATTCAGAGAAAACCCGCTCCAGTCCCGGACTCCCAGCCCCATCCACAGAGCTCACGTCTACTGCTGACTTCTGTATACCTGGACTCCAACTCCGGTTTAAAGGGGGTGCAAGGTTAAGCTCTCCATACCTGCCCTCTCTCCCTCTAAGGGTCTCATCATTTTTCTCTATTTGATTTATTTCAAAATCAGGGTTTCCCGTTACGCGAGAACTGACACAAGCCAGTACACCCTGACCAGGCACTGCCATGCATCTTCGCACACTGGTCTGCGGGTCTGACCTGACACTTCCTAGGTCATCTGCACTGGTCTCCCTGGGACTGGCTCTCAGTCTGTGAGGGCCCCTCCCTGGGTTCTTCACACACGCTCCGGCCTCCAGCTCACCCTCCTCTTCAGTGCAGGTGGAAACCAAGTCGTCTAGAGGCACATGCTCCGAGTTGCAGAGCTCCCCCCGGGCGGCGGTTCCCCGCATTACGCATGAGAAATCACAGCTGTGGGCCTGGGGCTTGCTGGCTCTAGTGTCTGCACCCAGATCTACCTGACACGGAGATCCCCATTCAAACGCCCTCTTACCACAACCTTCATCTCCAAAAATGCTCATCTCATCCTCACCTTGATAAGATGAACTATTCTGAGACTGCAAAGACAGTTCTGCTTTGTTTGCAGGCTGGCTGCTCCCACTTCCCACGCTGCAGTCCCCCAGGTGCTGTTCCTCAACCACTGCCAGCCCGAGACCATCACTTCTGTTAGAGGCTGAGTCTCGGAAATTCGCACGAATGGGAAGACACTCACTTCCAAAGCTCAATGAAGTGATACATCTTTTTGAAGTTAAGTTAATTCTATCTAGACCTATGGAAAGGAGACTACTACTGTGAGAGCCACGAATATCTAAGGTCAAACAATCACTGACTTTTAGTGGTTCTATAGAGTCATCTTCTCCTTCCCTTTCAGAGATGAAACTCTGATCTACACTAGCTGTTACAGCTCCAGATTCACCATTTCCTTCAGCATGTGACGTGTCAGTAAGTAAATTCACATGCAAATCCCCCACCGGCCCTCCCAGTCCTGCACTGCAGCTCTCTCCCCCTCTGGTGTCTGTGCTAATATTTAAAGTGGGGAGGATGCCAACACTATGTAAGGTACTACCATCCATGCAATCTTTAGGGACCCTGGTGTAAGTGTCTGCCCTGAAGGGCTCAGCCTGCAGGTCACTAGTGTTTACTTTACAGGGTGGGTCACCACTGGTCAACAGTCCAGAACTAGGTTTGATTTTTCCAGCCACCTCACTTGGCAGTGGCACGGCCTGCAGGGACAGCTCGGCCTGAGGTGCCCTGAACTCCCCTGGCCGCTGGGCCCCTCCACAGATCCCCTCGAAGGTGACAGCTGGATGGCTCTTGGGAGCTGCAGCTGCTCCGCACACACGAGCACACAGCTCGCCTCCAGCGTCAGGGCCAGCAGGGTCCAGAGCACAGACCCGGTAAAACCCGCTCTCTTGCCAACTCCTGCATCGTCCATGGTCAACACACAGAGGAACATCACCGTTCCCCTCCACACCGGACACACCTAAGGAGTCACCGTCACTGCCCTCCTGAACCTTCCCCACCCTTTCGTTCTCTATTACGGAGCTTTTCCCAGTGGTTGGGCCGTGGCCTTGAGGGTCAGCTACCAGGGCTCCCCCTTGCCCATCTGACAGACGCCCCGCACCTTCTAGGGCACCCCATTTCCTGCCAGCGCCTGCATTTTCGCAGCCCAGCCCGGCAGCAACAGCAGCCTCCCCGGCAGTGTCGCGCCTGCTTGACAGCCCGCAGCTGGGAGAGGAAAGCGAGGGCAGTGAGGGCCCCGGTGTCTGACCCTGACTGTGCGCGGGCCTTGCGACAAGCCAGGCCCACACGGTCGCTCCATGGCCAACGGTGTCATGCTCCTCGCCTCCAAAGCTACCAAATAATGAAGATAAAGTTCTACTTATCTTGTTCTCCGCTGCCTGCTCCTCCAAAGATTTCTGTAAGAGGCCAGTTTTTTCACTGTCAGGGTCGCTACTTAATTCTTTGCTGAAGCAACAACCCATGTCTGAAAGTCCAAAAACTCACGTAACAATGCTTGTCGCTTTCCGAGCCTCCACAAGCCCATCTCACACTCACTTTCTATGGTTTCTGATGAGAAGCCAACGCCCAGACACCAAAAATAACCCTTGCACAGCAGTCACATGTCCCTGCCACTCAAGTCCAAACTCCTAATCACAACAGACCTGCCTACAAGACACCCCAGGCCTCCTCACGTTGAAACCCAAACAGCACACGGAGTTCAGACTCAGAACACAACCATTTTCATATTACTTTTCTTATTCTCATAAACTCAGTAAAAAATAACTAAAATGACTGTCCCAGCCAGAAGAGGGGATTTCAGACATCAGCATTCCCAGAACCGTACATCACGGCACAGCGGCAACTAAAGGAGCCCGCGTGCGTGCTCCTGGAAGGGAAACAAAAGTAAAGGTGTTCTGTGAAATCCACGGGTGCTTCTAGCTATACCCAGCTTTCTGTTTGAGAATTAATGGCTGTGGCTTTTCAGGGACAACGTGCTGGTGTCCACTGGGGATGCACGTAGGAACGAGTACAGTGGCTGGCACGCCATCGGGGATGTGCTTTAGAACAGCCCTGGCCTGCGAATAAAGAGGTAAATACATACAGACATGACACTCTTTAAACTGTGTGTGCAGAAGGGAAGAAAAGACAAAACAAGCAGCAGAATGTGAGGTGGCAACTGCTCAGGTTCAGAATGGGCGAGCTGCGGTTCACTTCACTCTCCACTTCCGCAGATGCCTGAAAATTCTAGTTCAGAGAAAAGAAAGAGCAAGAGAAAAAGAGAAAGAAGGAAAACCTACGCCTGCCAGTCCAGTACAGGAAGCCCCTCGAAAGCTCGCACGTGAAGCCGCCTCCGTGCAGCATCTGTGCAGTCACCTGACCCCACGTACAGGACCGCCACACCTAGGATGGGCCCGAGCTCACGCCAACATCTGCAAGCTTTGTTCGCAGTAAAGCGCTCCTTCTTACGATTTTGATACATTTTAAAATTAAATTAATTCTGTTAACTCCTCTGTGAGCGATTTTTCTGTCTACTTTAGTCTATAGTTATGGCTGGTGTACTCCTAACATTTTATAAAACACTGAGGGTTTCTGAGGACAAGTTTAGAATTCTATTTAATTAAACATGAAGATGACAGGAAGCCCTGTGAATGTACCTCAGCTCAAGCACTGAAATGACAGTGGATAATGATGATGATGCTGATGACGATGGCGGCAAACTCTTTCTTTCTCCGGCGCCACGTGCATAAGACTTGAAGGACACCAGACCCCCCTGGGCAGATATATGGACCCATCCTGTAGATAAGGCACGGGAGGCCAAGGGCTCCACTCCACATAAGGTGACCTGCTCTCTCTCTCACTAGAAAATTCAATATCCACAGGAAAAAGGATCCTTCAGCCCACGTGACACAGCCCTTAACCTCTGTTCCACAGAGTTAAGTGCAGGGTTAAATGGAGCAGCAGTTACGGGGCAAACCCATGAGCTTTTCTGCCAGGTCTGATTCTCAGTTCTGACCACATGTGTAAGCTTCGGCAAATTACTTAACCTCTTTGTCTCAGTTTTCTCATTTGTCTAATTTACTTAAAGAGCTGTGGTGAGGTACTAAGTAAAATATTTAAAATAAAACCCCCAAATCACTTCAAAGTCCTCATAATCCGACCCCAGCCCACCTCTCTAACAGCCTCTCTTTCTAAGATGCCACCCTCCTCACCTTCTTTGCCTCATCCTCAAAAACCCCTAGTGACCAACCCTGGCACACCCTGTCTTTGCTCAGAACCCTTTATCTGGTCTCACTCCCCCAGTTCCCAAGCCTCACCACCCTTCCTGAGGCTGTGCCTCTCAGCTCTGAGAGAAGGCCCTCTCCTGTCCCCACGTGCCGCCTGCTCACCCTCCGTGGGTCAGCATCTGTACCCCTGACTCTCTCAGTGTGGGCTGTGGTGCCCTGGGGATCTGCAGGCTCTCCAGAGAATTAAGACGCAAACACAGAGTTTTAAAGATTGGCCATGTTTGCATACAGGTTTAAGAGTGCAGTGGTGGCATGTGACAACACTTAAATTGACCTAAGCTACTGGGAAAAGAGTTGGATCTAAGACTTCATAAATTCACTCATGCCCATTGAAGGCCAGGTGACATCAAGGTAGGCCACAGACACAAACCGGCAAAAGAAGTGGGAAACTGTTCACCCCGCATTCAGCAGTTTAGGTTGTGGTAAACTCAAAGAAATTCTCGGTAACCAGTATGAGAAGTACTCGGTGAAGCAGCTTTAGTTTCAGCAAATCATCATCTGCCAGACTAAACAAATACCATTAATTTGTACTTTACAGGTTTGCACAATCAAGTTTTATATTTGTATTAAGAATTACATACCATAAGAGATTATCAGTAGTTCTACAGTATTAGAAAAACAATTTAAATCAACAGCAACCTGGAGAGAGCTCTCACTGAAGCAGTTTTGAAAGGTCAGGCAAAGTGGTGAACTAGGGGGCTCCAAGCTCTCAGTCACTCTCATTTCTCCACAGAAATGTGGAAACACCCAGAAGCTTCTGAACCAACTTTACAGGAGCTCTGAAAACCAATCACAGGTTACAGCTACTAAGCAAACACACAATCAGGAAAAAGCTGCGCTCAACCCGGCAGGAACGTTTTGGGGTGTTGTGGGGCCTTGGTCTGGGGTGGGCAGCAGCCTGGGTCCCAGATCCCTCCCTGGAGCCAGAGGGAGCAGGGCAAACCGTCCTTGCCGATCAGTGTCCCCATCTGTTCTGTTCTGGCTGGAGGCTACCAAGAGGACTGACTTGCCTATCCTGTCTCACATAACGCTGAACACAAGCGGGTAAAGTGGCAGGCACCACTCATGAAAGCTACAGGGGGACCAGAGACCCACATATGCCAGGGCACAAGGTGACAAGTGGAGACATGCAAGAACCATCCAAAGCCTGGAGAAGAGGCTAGGGTGCAACTCCTGGAAACAAGGACATTCAAAAGCAGCCACACATATGGGGATCCAGGAGGCCACATCCAGGCAAGACATGTGCTCACCGAGGTGTTTCACCTCGGGCTGATCCCTGGTCTCCAAGCAAGCTGCGTGAACACAAAGCCCGCCTGCAAAGACTGGGAGAGGCAAGGTACTTCCTCTCTGATCAGGCGCCGGTCTGACTGTCAGCTTCAGCTCAAGACATTCAAGAAAATCTTTGTTAAAATATTAGGTGAACACAAGCAAAAAGGAAAGCGACTTCACTCAATACACATGACAAGGAACAGTCTTCATAAAAGTGGTCTGGAAAAGTCTTAAAACCATGAGACTACTGTAGTCTTAAACAACAACAACAAACAGGAAACCTGGGATAAGGAGAGAACCCGACGTCCATAGTTACTATGTTACAATCGAATGCCCAGTTTTCGAAAACAACAAAACCGTAAGGCATACAAAGAAACAAGAAAACATGACTCATTCAAAGGAACACAAGTAATTGGCCCTGAGAAAGTGAAGACATGGGACTTACTAGATGAAGACTTTAAAACAATCATCTTAAATATGCTCAAAGAGCTAAGGCAAATCATAAACAAGGAACTGAAGTTAATCAGGAAAATAATAAATGAACAAAATGAGAATATCAACAAAGAGGTAGGAATTATAAAAAAGAACCAAACAAATACTCTGGAGCTGAAAAGTACAATAACTAAATTGAAAAATTCACTAGAAAGGTTCAGTTGAAGAACTGGACAGGCAGAAGGGGAACCAGCAAATGTGAAGACAAGACAATTAAAATTACTGAGTCTGAGGAGCAGAAGGAAAAAGAATGAAGAAAAGTACATGGGGCCTAAAAGACTCAATGGGGCATCATTAAAGGGACCAACACACACATTGTGGGAGTCCCAGAGCAAGAAGAGAGGACAGGGAAGAAAGAATATGTGAAGAAATAAGAGCCAAAGATGCCCCAAGTTTGACGAAATCCATGAATTTACAAATATCAACAGACTTCAAGTAGGATAAACCCAAAGAGACCTACACCAAGACACATTATAGTCAGACTGTCAAAAGCAGCAAGAGAGAAAAAAGGACTCATCAAGTACAAGAGATTCTCAATAAGATAATCTCCAGTTTATCATGAGACAACTTGCAGGACAGAAGGCAGTGATATGACATACTTAAAGTGCTGAAAGAAAACCTCAGTTGAGAATTCTTTATCCAGCAAAACTACTCTTCAAAAATGAAGGACATTCACTTCATTTGTGACATTCCCTGGGAAAAGACATTCCTCGATAAACAAAAGTTGAAGGATTTAAAAGGGAAACGTGTAAAAATAAGTATAAATCTACGGTATTGGGCACACTTAATAAAGATGTAATCTGTGACACCAATAACAGAGGGAAGAAAATTTTATAAGAGAAAAGTTTTTGTGTGCTATTGAGGTTAAACAGGCATCAAATTAGATAGTTATATCTTTTCGATGTTTTTTGCAGTCCCCATGGTAACCACAAATACACACACACACAATATACATAAAGAAAAGTTTTTAGAATAAATGACTACACTATCAATTATGCCATGTTGGTGTTAAAGAAATTTCTTTTCGGACACTTCCGGGCAAGATGGCGGAGTAGAAGGACGCTTGTAAGTCACCCTCTCCCACAAATACACCAAGACCCACATCTACAGACCCACTCAGCCAACCAGAGCACCTGCGGAACTCCGACAGATCATCGCCCTCTTCAAAAGATAAAGACGCCAGGGATCTGGTAGGAGAGAGGGAAAGGGGAGAGAACGGAAGGCGGAGCAGCGCGGGACGGGTCCCGCGGGGAGAGAGCGGCAAAGGAGGACTGGCGCTCGCTCGCTGGGTCTCCCCTCTCCGATTGGGAGGCCGGCGGGACGGAGGGGGAGCCTCCGGGGCTCGGATCTGTGCAGAGCAGCCCTTGTCTGACGGAACTAAGTTGAACGGGCGCGGAGCGTCCCCCCGACACCCAGCCTGAGACACGGGCCAGCAGCCGCGGGCAGGGCCAGGCTGCACAAGCCGGGCGGAGGACGGGGGCGGCTGGACGGAGGCAGCTCCGGGGGACTGCAAGGGGCTGGGCGCCGGGGCTGTGGGTGTACAGGACAGAACAACCTGGGCCCTCCATAAAACAGCAAGGTTGATGTGCTCTTGGGGGAAGGGTGCATACCCCCATCTCTGAAAACCCACGGAAACTTTTCAGGGGAAGAGGGGCGGGGCCCAGGCAGAGCCGCCATATTCTCCGGCGCTGAGCACCCAGGCGGGGGCAGAGGCGAAACCTGCGTCCTCACCGAAGGGCTTAGCAGCCTCAAGGGCCAGACTGAGACGGGCCTACAGCCCTGGGCAGATAGGATCCTTCCATTCTGGTCCCCCAGAGAACTTGCTCCACAAAGACAAACAAGCAGCTGGGTCTTGGCTCGGAGCAGGGACGAGGCTGCCCCTAGGTCTTCCCCGAGCCCACCCGCGGAGCGCGACCAGGGCGGAGCGCGACCAGGGCGGAGCGCGACCAGGGCGGAGCGCGACCAGGGCGGAGCGCGACCAGGGCGGAGCGCGACCAGGGCGGAGCGCGACCAGGGCGGAGCGCCGGCCAGGGCGGAGCGCCGGCGCAGAGCCCGCAGCCGCACAGAGCAGCGGAGCTACCGGCGGCGCAGGCAGGGGGAGAGCGGCCCCCCGCCTGTCGGGCAGGAACACAACCCCTGACCGAGGTGCTGGGAAGGGGCACAACCCGCCCTCCTGCCTGGCCAGTCTGCAACATCTGACTGCGGCATCCAGAGGGGCAGTGACCCGCCCGCCCGCAGCAGAGGAGAGCTGCATCTGACCCCGTGTTAGGAGGAGGCGCGATCTGCTTGCCGACAGGTGCTGGGAGCAGCACAGAAGAGGGCGCCAACGGAGGGCCTATGAAAACAAGCTGAGCTTCCAAAACAGGACGAAGACAGAAGGACATCACATTAAAAGCACACACACTCCAGGAGAACACCGACAACCCCCCCCCTTTTTTTTTTTGGTTTTTCTTTTGCTTTGTTTTGTTTTTTTGTTTTCTGTTTTTGTTTTTGTTTTGTTTTGTTTTAATCTGTTTTTACCTGTTCTATTTTCAATTACTCTTTTAATTTTTACTTCTTAATTCATTTCTATTTCTCTTGGGTTTTGATGTCCTGTTATTGATTAGACACAGGCTTCAAACACATATATTCATCTCCCCACCCCCCCTTTTTATTTTAAAGGTTTTAAAAGGACGTCTCCACCCGATTAATACGCTGCTTCAACCCGCTCTTCTATTATTCATTATACATTGTTTTCAAACCCTCTTTCTCCCTTCTTTTAAAAATCTTTCTCTCTCTCTCTCTTATTCTTTTCTTTTCTTTTTTTTTCTTTTTTTTCCCTAAGTTCTATTCCTAAATAGGCATTAGATAGATAAAATCCTTAAGATCCAAAATAGACAACTGATACTCCATAAACCACAGTGCCAGAGAGGTATGAGCAAGATGAAGAAGCAGAGAAACCTTTCCCAATTAAAAGAACAAGAGGAATCCCCTGAAAGAAAGCTCAATGAAATAGACATCGATAGCCTACTAGATCAAGATTTCAAAAAAGGAGTGATCAAATTGCTGAAGGAATTAAAAGAGATAATGCTTAGAGAAATAAAATATGTCAAAAATGAAATTGAAGCTATAAAGAAGAGCCAAGCAAAATGGGAAAACTCAATGACAGAGATGAGGAATGATCTAACAGCTGTGCAAAGCCGACTAGTTAATGCAGAGGAACGAATTAGTGATCTAGAAGACAGGGCAACAGAAAGCACCCATTCAGAAGAACTACAAGATAAGCAAATAAAAAATAATGATAATAGCATAAGGGACCTATGGGATAATATAAAGCGTCCCAATCTTCGCATAATAGGGGTCCCAGAAGGGGAAGAAGGATCAAAGGGAATTGAAAAGGTTTTTGAAGAAATCATGACTGAAAACTTCCCAAACTTAAAGAAGGAATCAGATATACAAGTACAGGAAGCTCAGAGGGTCCCAAACACGAAGAACCCAAATAGACCCACACCAAGACATATCATAATCAAGATGGCCAGAGTCAAGGATAAAGAAATGATTCTAAAGGCAGCAAGAGAAAAGCAAAGAGTGAACTACAAGGGAACCCCCATAAGGCTCTCAGCTGATTTCTCTACACAAACACTACAGGCCAGAAGGGAGTGGCAAGATAGATTCAAAGCCCTGAATGAAAAAAAGATGCAGCCTAGGATACTTTATCCAGCAAGGCTATCCTTTAGGATAGAAGGAGAAATAAAGAGTTTCACAGACAAAAAAAAGCTGCAGGAGTTTAGCAACACTAAACCCATGCTAAAAGAAATATTGAAAGGGCTAATAGAAAAGCAGCAGGATGCTACATAAATGAGAAACGTACAACTGGAAAGGTGATAACTCATGAATTACAAATAAAGAAAACACGAAATTATAAAAGAAGACATACAAATCACTGAGAGTGGGAGAGGGAGGCAGGGAAATATAGAATTTTTTTTCTTTCTTTTTAAAATTTTTTTAACAGTAGGATGGGTTTGAGATCATGTTATTATCAGTTTATTAAAAACGGGTATAGGTTAATAGATTTACAAAAAAGGGTAACCACAAGTCAAAAATTTACAAGGGAGTCACAAAAATTAAATAAAATCCATGATAATACAAAGGAAAATTACCAAACCACAAAAGGAAGAAGAAAGGAACAAAGAGGATATACCAATTCAACTGCAAAGATAAGTTCAAAATGGCAATAAACACACATCTATCATTAATTACTGTAAATGTTAATGGACTAAATGCTCCAGTCAAAAGACATAGAGTGGCAGAGTGGATAATAAAGCAAGAACCTTCAATATGCTGCATACAAGAGACCCACTTTAGGGAGAAGGACACATATAGATTGAGAGTGAAAGGATGGAAAAGGATATTCCATGCAAATGGAAAAGCCAAAAAAGCAGGTGTTGCAGTACTGATTTCAGACAAAATAGACTTTAAAACAAAGGCCATAAAGAAAGATAAAGAAGGACATTTTATAATGATTAAAGGAGTGATACAAGATGAAGATATTACACTCGTTAATATATATACACCCAATATAGGAGCACCTAAGTACATACAAGAATTACTAACAGAGATAAAGGGGGATATTGATGGGAATACAATCATAGTTGGAGATTTTAACACTGCATTAACATCACTAGACAGATCTTCCAGACAGAAAATAAACAAGGCAACAGAGAAATTAAATACTACAATAGAAAAACTAGATTTGGTGGATATTTTCAGAGCTTTACACCCCCAAAAAATAGAATATACATTCTTTTCAAGTGCACATGGAACATTTTCCAGGATCGATCATGTACTTGGACACAAAAGAAACCTCAACAATTTTAAGAAGATAGAAATTATCTCAAGCATCTTTACTGACCACAATGCCATGAAACTGGAAATCAACAACAGAGAAACAAAGGAGAAAAAAAGAAAAGCATGGAGATTAAACAATATGTTATTGAAAAAAACAATGGATCAATGAGGAAATCAAAGCTGAAATTAAAAAATACCTTGAGACAAATGATAATGAAAGCACAACCACTCAAAACCTATGGGACACAGCAAAGGCAGTGCTAAGAGGGAAGTTTATAGCGATACAGGCCTTTCTCAAAATAGAAGAACAATCTCAAATAAACAAGTTAACTCACCACCTAAATCAATTAGAAAAAGAAGAACAAAAAGCCCCAAAAAGCAGCAGAAGGAAGTAAATAATAAAGATCAGAGAGGAATTAAATACAATAGAGATTAACAAGACCATAGAAAAAATCAACCAAACCAAAAGTTGGTTTTTTGAAAAAGTAAATAAAATCGACAAACCTCTGGCCAAACTCACAAAGAAGAAAAAAGAGAGAGCACAAATTAGCAAAATAAGAAAGGAAAATGGAGAAATTACAACAAACAAAATAGAAATACAGAATATCATACGAGAATATTATGAAAAACTATATGGAACCAAACTGGATAACCTAGAGGAGATGGACAAGTTTCTGGAAACATACTGTCCACCAAAACTGAATCAAGAAGAAACTGAACACTTGAACAATCCGATCACTAGAAAGGAAATAGAAATAGCAATTAAAAACCTCCCTACAAATAAAAGTCCAGGACCGGACGGCTTCACCAGGGAATTCTACCAAACATACAAAGAAGAACTCATACCAGTCCTTCTCAAACTCTTCCAGATGATTGAAAAGGAGGGAATACTCCCAAACTCATTCTATGAAGCCACCATCACCCTGATACCAAAACCAGACAAAGACACTACAAAAAAAGAGAATTATAGGCCAATATCACTGATGAACATAGACGCCAAAATCCTCACCAAAATTTTAGCAAATAGAATCCAACAACACATAAAAAAGATTATACATCATGACCAAGTCAGGTTCATCCCAGGGACACAAGGCTGGTTCAACATACGCAAATCAATCAACGTAATACATCACATCAACAAGAGAAAGGACAAAAACCACATGATCATCTCAATCGATGCAGAAAAAGCATTTGATAAAATTCAACACCCATTTATGATAAAAACTCTCGCCAAAGTGGGTATAGAGGGAACATATCTCAACATAATAAAAGCTATATATGACAAACCTATAGCCAGCATAGTTCTCAACGGTGAAAAACTCAAAAGCTTCCCACTAAAATCTGGGACAAGATAAGGATGCCCACTATCACCACTCCTATTCAATATAGTCCTGGAAGTCCTAGCCACAGCAATCAGGCAAGAGAAAGAAATAAAAGGGATCCAAATTGGAAAAGAAGAGGTAAAAGTGTCATTATATGCTGACGACATGTTACTATATATAGAAAACCCTAAAAGGTCCACAAAAAAGCTACTAGAGCTGATCGAAGAATTCAGCAAGGTAGCAGGTTACAAAATTAATGTTCAAAAATCAGTTGCCTTTCTTTACACTAACGATAAATCAACAGAAAAAGAAAGTAAAGAAACAATCCCCTTTAAAATAGCACCCAAAGTAATAAAATATCTGGGAATAAATCTAACCAAGGAGGTGAAAGAATTATACACAGAAAACTATAAACCATTGATGAAGGAAATTAAAGAAGACTTTAAAAAATGGAAAGATATTCCATGCTCTTGGATTGGAAGAATCAATATTGTTAAAATGGTCACAGTGCCCAAGGCAATCTACAGATTTAATGCAATCCCTATCCAATTACCCAGGACATATTTCACAGAACTAGAACAAATCATAATAAAATTTATATGGAACCATCAAAGACCTAGAATTGCTAAAGCATTACTGAAGAGAAAGAAAGAGGCTGGAGGAATAACTCTCCCAGACTTCAGACAATACTATAGAGCTACAGTCATCAAGACAGCATGGTATTGGTACCAAGACAGACATATAGACCAATGGAACAGAATAGAGAGCCCAGAAATGAACCCACAAACTTTTGGTCAACTCATCTTCGACAAAGGAGGCAAGAATATACAATGGAATAAAGACAGTCTCTTCAGTAAATGGTGTTGGGAAAACTGGACAGCAGCATGTAAAACAATGAAGCTAGAACACACCCTTACACCATATACAAAAATTAACTCAAAATGGATTAAAGACTTAAACATAAGACAAGATACAATAAACCTCCTAGAGGAAAACATAGGCAAAACATTATCTGACATACATTTCAAAAATTTTCTCCTAGAAGAAATAAAAGCAAGAATAAACAAATGGGACCTAATGAAACTTACAAGCTTCTACAGAGCAAAGGAAACCAGAAATAAAACAAGAAGAAAACCTACGGAATGGGAGAAAATTTTTGCAAGTGAAACCGACAAAGGCTTGATCTCCAAAATATATAAGCAGCTCATACGACTCAATAAGAAAAAAATAAACAACCCAATCCAAAAATGGGCAGAAGACCTAAACAAGCAATTCTCCAAGGAAGACATACAAATGATCAAAAAACACATGAAAAAATGTTCAATATCACTAATTATCAGAGAAATGCAAATCAAAACTACAATGAGGTATCACCTCACACCAGTCAGAATGGCCGTCATTCAAAAATCCAAAAATGACAAATGCTGGAGAGGCTGTGGAGAAAGGGGAGCCCTCCTACACTGCTGGTGGGAATGCAGTTTGGTGCAGCCACTATGGAAAACAGTGTGGCGATTCCTCAAAAGACTAGGAATAGACTTACCATATGACCCAGGAATCCCACTCCTGGGCTTGTACCCAGAAGGAAATCTACTTCAGGATGACACCTGCACCCCAATGTTCATAGCAGCACTATTTACAATAGCCAAAACATGGAAACAACCTAAATATCCATCAACAGGTGACTGGATAAAAAAGATGTGGTATATTTATACAATGGAATACTACTCAGCCATAAAAACCGACAACATAATGCCATTTGCAGCAACATGGATGCTCCTGGAGAATGTCATTCTAAGTGAAGTAAGCCAGAAAGAGAAAGAAAAATACCATATGAGATCGCTCATATGTGGAATCTAAAAAACAAAAACAAACAAACAAACAAAAACAAAGCATAAATACAGGACAGAAATAGACTCATGGACAGAGAATACAGACTTGTGGTTACGGGGGGGGCGGGGTAGAGGGTGGGAAGGGATAGACTGGGATTTCAAAATTGTAGAACAGATAAACAAGATTACACTGTATAGCACAGGGAAATATACACAAAATGTTATGATAGATCACAGAGAAAAAAATGTGACAATGAGTGTGTATATGTCCATGTATGACCGAAAAATTGTACTGAACACTGGAATTTGACACAACACTGTAAAATGATTATGAATCAATAAAAATGTAAAAAAAAAAAAATTTCTTTTCAATTTAACTAAAGTATGTCTTGCAGAGAAGTATCCATGAGCTACATTACATAGCTCCTGCCCAAATGGGTCTTAAAACTCCCAAGATAAAACACACACTTAAAATCTTTAGAAAAGTAATGTAATACATAATTTCTTATATAAATTTTAATCAAATAAGGAAGTAATATAGGTGACTGTGAAAAAGATGAATCAATGAAATTTTAACAGTTATAGCTGAGAATGCCCTTGAAGGATGTAAAAACTTTCAAGATGGACAGAAAATTATAGAAGGGAAAAAAAGTATTACAGTTGATTTTGTTCTAAATGGCAACTCAGTTACTTCTTAATTATAATTTTTAATTTTAGGTAACTCAGTTACCTGATGAACATACACAATAGTAGTTTTAATGGTCTCTTCTATACAATAAACATAGTAAAACAGCTACTTGTTTATTCCAAATTTACTTCTCAGGCCCTAACCTCTCCAGTGAGATCCAATTGATACGAGTGACCCACTTCACTGCTCATCCGAATTTCTACCAATTAGTGGATTTTCCCTCTACAAACCTTTACTTCTTCAGTTTTTTCCACCTCAAAATAAATGAAACCACCAGCCGTCAAGTTGTTCAACTGTCCTTGATTTACCTTCTCCTCACCCCAACGCTACATCCAATCCTGACCTGGTGCAGTTGGATCCACCTCCAGAGTGAACCTGAAATCCATTCAGTCTAAACTACCATCATTTCTCTTTCGTTACTTAGCAGTTTTTTATCTGGTTTCTCTGCTTCCATTCTCGGCTCACCACAACACATTCTATTAAGATAATGAGGTCAAAATAATCTTCCTAAAATGTGTAAGTCATGCTACCCCCACCTAAAATCCTATAGCTTTATCCCAAATTAATGTCAGCCACTCAGAGACAATGCATAGTTCCCGAATGCCTGCAGGAGCTAGGTTTTGTTTCTGGTACTGCTTTCTCCTTGTTGTTTCTCTTTCTAAAGGTAATAACAGATGTCAAGAGGAAGTACTCATCTTGAGCTGGCTCTGAAGCCAGGCTGCCTTGGTTCAAATCCTAGTCCTGCCACTTTCTAATAGAGCAATCTTGGGAAAATGACTTAAGCCTCTCTAGGTCTCAGTTTCCTCCAGTTAAGAATCACTTTTCGGAGCTCACTGATTGGCTAGATTTGTAAATAGTTACTACTCGACATGGATTTTTTTTTGGGGGGGTGGACTACAGAATAAACACCTGATAGTACCACTGGATACATGCAAACCTGCTCCTGAACTATTCAGACATCACTTCAAAGATGCTCCTGCTACCTACAGTGCACCTAACTCAAGGGAAAGGCTGCATCTTACAGAGACCAGTTCCTAAATCAGACTCACTAACCGACTGTAGCAACTGCAGACTACCAAGCCACAACACCAATTAAAACGTCCACACACTTAGTTGCACCATGCACCATGCCAGTTAGAAAACATTCAAAGCAATGCCATTTATAATCACAGGAAAAAAAAAAGGAACAAGTTAAATGTACCTCAAAGCCAAACGGCTAAGGAAATGATGGCATCTCAACAAAGAAAATACTACAGGGCAAGAACGAGCAGCTATATCGATGAGATCTGCTATGCGGGAAAACACAAGGTGGAATATGTGTATGTTGGTATGGTTACAACTATATAAAAATGTGTGTACTCTTTCTTTTCTATCAAGATGCTCGAGTCTGTTATAAACTTTCAAAGAACACACATGTTGTGAGCCCAGATGGTCTCTAAAGGTACCTTCCAGCTCTAGTTTTCAATGATCCAATGAAAACCTAAAGTGTGCAACACCCTGAAAACCTGGGAAGCAGCGTGTCCACGCTTTACAAATCCCGCTGTTAGAGATGAGATCGGCCCAAGGGACATCAAGGGTACCGAGCAGCAGGGCTGGACCAAGAACGAGCCACGTGATATTCTATCGCAGGAAATTAACTCTTAAAATGACGAAGACAAAGAAAGCATGTGTAGGCAGCATTAGCTGCACATTATTTCTCCACAGAAATGAAATACTGAATTCTGGCTCTAGTGTTACACTTCTTCTCTACATCGGCCGTATCTCAATTCTCACCTACAAAGTAATTTTAAAAAACAAGCAAAAACAAAATAATAGAAAAAAACCCATCCATCGAATCCAAATATCTGGTTTTATGCTCTACAATAGGTTTTAAAGACATCTGAATATTATATTGGACTGCAAATTAATCGAGAGGAGGGAGATTTGGTCTAAATAAGAATCTTTTAAAATCCTTCAATGATTTCTATATAATTTGCCTCTTAGTCTACTAGAAGTCTTATATTTGGATTTTAAATTGCTTAAAATATAACTCATTTAAAAAACCAATGTAAAATACAATATGCAAAAAATTCTACATACATTATAGAACAACAGGGAAGGTCTTTCATTATTTAAAATTCTCCTTTATCATGAACAGATCAACAATCCAATCCCCACCTTGAATTTTTACATGAACTCTTATAATTGGGGGGAATGGATAAAGTTGACTACAAATTTTGCACGATTACTTTTAAGAAGACTTACTTTTAAAATTCTGTAGGGTTTATGAGATCACTTAAGAAGACTGCCAAGCTAACTGCTCCTGACTCCAAACGCACCTGACACAGGCAAACGCAAATGGTGTAAGGCAGGACTTAAAAACCAGCAGGTCTCCATTTCCTTATTCTTTCATTAATCACAGCTAAGATGTGAGCCGATTTTCTTAGTAAAAGATTACTATAACTTCTGTGCTTTACGGAACCAAAGCTATCACAATGTAAAGTTAATCAGACACATACAACAGACACTCAGTGACCCGTTAACAATACTGCAATGAACATGGGGATTAAACCAGTGCCCACGTACACTGTCATCTGAACAGATGCACACGCGAGCATGGGAGCCAGAGGAGACTGCACGCACTGGCAGTGCCTGTGCCCAGGGGCTGCCCCCACTCCCTTTCGGGGAACACTGGCATTTTCTAATTTTTTTTACAATAAACGTTTGTTGTAAGGCAGCATCTATGAGCCTCAGCTGAGATTAATCTCGGAAATGAATTACCTGACTCAAAGTTGGGATGGAACTTGTCTGAGAAGTGGTTTGAGGTATGGGACCATTCATCTGTAAAATTGAAAACACCAAACACATCAATACAATGTAAAGAAAAAAATTTTCAAACCACAACAATTTAGCAAAACAAAACCAAGAAAAGCTCATTGTTACATGACAAATTCAGTAAGATACTCAGAATGATGCAGGAGCCTCAAAATTGAAACATTTTGAAATTCTGACTGAACATCGTAAGCAAAATTCCTCGAAAAATTAAGAAAACCTATATTTCCCAATGCATTTAGAAACTTTAAATATTAATGCTTGACATGATAAAATCTTACAATAAACAAAGGCAGTCAAAATTAAAAATCTATATTATAATTCTAATCCTTCAAACAAATATCACTACAGTGGCTATGTTATTAAAGTATTTATAAATCACTACAATTTTCTTGGTGATTTTTAAATCTAGACCTTTATGTATTCAAAGCTGAAAATGCCATTTGTTTTCCCTCTCACCTAGAAACTTATCATTTCCTCTACGAAGCAACTCCTAAGGGTGCTGAGAATATCACACCTCTGTTTAAGTCATGAGACACGCCAGCACTCCTGTTCTGACTTCCTTACTAAACCCGACGCAGAACCTGCATGGAAGGGGAGAAAGCGCGCCAGGCCAACCCTGGCCTCGGAGACACACTCACCAGATGAGCACTGTCCTTCCCTTCCTGGACTCGCTGGCCCTGCGGTTCAGCCACGACCTTAGCGTCCTGATCAGAAGTCATGGGCTGTTTGCTTTGTGGTCCCACTGGGAGAATGTTAACCGTAGGAAGCTGTAAAACAATAAAAATAGTAAAATCAGTAACTGGAAGTGCAGAGTGTAACTGATCCTAATACAAAATTACTAATCAGTCTTAAAATCCTCAAGTTTCCAGGACAAGGGTTTAACCCCTCTGGAGTCCACACAGTTTAAAGACATCTCCCCATAACTTCCACCTGACTCACCCAAGAAATATTTATTTTTTAATAAGTTTCTTCTTCACACTAATTTGGTAACCACGATAATATCCTAAGACTTAGAAGCCAAACGTTAACACATACAAACCCACTCACATCCAGAAACTCATTTTTTAAAAATACCAAGTTATGAAATTAATAGAACTCCAAACTGGGGATTGATGAGTCCCAAATTTATATATATGTCATTTCTGACTGACTCCATTAATTTTATTTTGTTCCAGGAAACGGTTGTTAGAAGAAATAGTAATAGTTTAAAAGGAATCCCTACACAATCCTGAACCAAAGAAAGCAAAAGCCACCCTGACACAGGGCACAAGTATGGCAAGCAGCCTGTACACACGCTGACTCAAGGGCAGACACTGAACTTCGCACACGGTGCTCATCTCATTTCCCCAAGTGCCTACGAAGCGACTTGGGCTCAGAGGGTAACAGTTTTCGCGACTCGGTATCAGGAGCAGGATTCTCAGACGTCTGTCTAGGTCTGGCTTCAGGGCTTCCCTCCTTTCACTGCAAGCTACACTGCTTCACAAGACAAAGAAGTAGATTTAGCCCAGGTATCTTTCCAGGCTCTTATGAAAACACATAGTATCCAAGTGCCAAATAAAGAAACCTGAAAGCTAACGGTTTTGGTCTCATGTGGGTTTTTAGTTTCTAAAAACTCCCTATTCTCAATAATCTGCTTATGATAAATTCTTAAAACCATTGATAATGGAGTAATCTGATGATCAAAGGTGATCTCATTCTGTTGCCAAATGTATCATCAATCAAAGCACAAAGTCACTTAAATGCTGTAAGACAAGTACAGAACTGTAAACAATGGAGAAAAAAATGCCTGAAACAAATAGAATCAGTTTCACAGAGATCAGCGTTTTCCACAGTGTAGAATGAATGGCAAATACATTCAACTGTAATAATCTGTAATGGGCTAAACTGTAAAAACTGATTATCAATTCTTCCAAAACCATCAAATCCAGAAAACAAAGATGTAAACTGGCACCCAGACTGACGAGTCACAGAAGGCAGTGTAGACGCTTTTACCACTATTAACTTCTGATTTTTAAGATTATCAAAAAAAAAAGTTTGAAAACCAGATATGATAGCCAAAAGGCAGAAAAATCAGCCACAAGAGTCCTTCACTTACACACACTACTCATTTCCCAGACAGTGAGAAATCATGCACCTCGCCATGGGAAGAGCACCACCACCAGACAGGAAGCAGCCTCGCAACACAAACGACAACCCCAGGATGTGATCTCAGGACAGACGCAGCAAACGTGAGCACAGAGCAATGCCACCCGGCTCTGTGATGTCAGCACCTCACAGACAAGGAGCCCGGCTTCTTCAACACAAAAGGACGCAAGACACACACATGGCCAAATTCTGGCTCTGTTTTGTTAATACGACTTTATCTGACTCCCATACACTGAAAGAAGACAATCAGCGAAGTAACAGTAACAGGATATTTGGTGGTATTAAACAACACCTGTAGTTTCTTAGGTATGAAAATGATGTGGTTATGTTCAATAAAAAAAAAGAGACTATCTACCTTTTAGAGATGCACACTGAAACATCTACAGGGGCAACAACACTATGTCTGGGACTTCCCCCGACTACGTGGGGCAGAGACATGGGGGCTCACAACTGTTCCTCCTGGGAGAGGGTCCGGAGGTTCCCAAGACGATCCTGCCACCTTGTGTATGTGTGAAATGTCCCATAATAAAAAGTTAAAAAGGCAGCACGGCTGTCTCTCAGCACAATGGAACCGTGTCCTGATCTGACCCACGCATCCTACCCCTAAAAAAGTAATCTTTACACCACACCACACCACATCTCTTAATTACTGACCCCCCCCCACACACACACTTTAAAAGTCCTACAGCTGGAAAGGTTGCCAACACAAGGGGTTGCTTTCTGTTGTGGAGGATGAGGAGATACTCACCTCATTAAGCAAGCAGTACAAAGACACAAAGTATCACAATTAGACTTTATCTGGAATGTCTGAATCTAAAATGAGACTGAGAACATGCCAACGCAGGTACTGAAAACATTTTCAACAAATAACAATAACTTTTTCATTATTGTTAAAGAAACCAAAACTACTTTAAGACTTAAAACTAAACAAACTATTGCATGGCCAAAAAGTAGGTCTCTAGGGTGTGAAGAGAAACACACACAGGACAGACCTACTATCAAAGCAGAGTCCTTAGTGGCTTAAGGCCTGGTAACTGACAACCTAATAGTGTTCAGAGGCAGGCTTCACAAAGCTGTCATGAACTGGGCAAAAGGAGTCGTCTTCCCGACCTGATTTCATCTCTCTCCATGTGAAAAAGCAGAGAAACGAAATCAGAGAGTACTCCCTCCTACCTAGTGGTCTCTCTGCCGGCAGTACACCATTAATCTCATCTGTCAAAACTATGCCTAGAAGTTCTATTAATCTTATTAAATACCTGGGAGAGTGTAGTTCTCCTAGTTCTGTTTGTAAACAATTATCACACATACCAGAAATGTTTGTTTCATAATTAAACATTCAGGTCTTTTTGGACACTCAAAGCAACCCTTAAAATTATAAATCAACCTCAAATAAACTTAACTGTTCACCAAGTTGGTGGCATACATATCCAGAGAGTTATTCTAAGTGATTTCAAAACAGTATTTGCATACAGAAATCCTAAAAATTCACCAAGAAATCTTAAAATGCACTCAGTAGACGTGCTCTTGGGGTAAGTGTTGGTATTATTTTGAAACTACCTTACATATTATACACACACATATACACACTATAATAGGACACAGTAAGAATTACATTAATATTCCATACTCAGATTTGCAGCATAAAAGGAGATACAAACATAAAATCAAATAAGCTGAGTAAGATCTATATGATCTTTTTTAAAAACTGAAAATGTTAACTTTTTAAACTACAGTTGACCCTCGAACAACATGGGTTTAAACTGCGTGGGTCCACTTATATGCAGATTTTTTCAATAAAAACCTTCTACTGGACTACAGGACCCGCAGCTGGCTAATCCACAGACGTGGAACTGGGGAAATGGGGGGCTGAATGTGAAGTTATATGTGGATTTTTGACTGCGAGGGTGTCAGTGCCCCTGACCGCTGCGCTGTTCAAGAGTCAACTGTGTACATTCTCTCTGGCTTTTACTAGTTTCTCCACTTCTGTCCCCTTTCTACTCCAGGACCCAATCTTGCAGTCACTTCTCTCTAGCCTCCTCCAACTGTGACAGCTCCTCATCCTTGCTCATCTTTCATTTACTTTCTGAGACTGCCGGTTAGTTATGTTGCAGAGTGCTGCTCATTTGAGATAGACCTGGAACACATTTTCATGAAAACGAGGAAATTATCGAAGACGCCTGTCAGCACGTGACAGGAGCAACAAGGAAGGAACTGACAGCCAAAGTCAACAACATGAGGGGCACAAAGAATGAATGGATACAAACACACAGAAATCCAGGACGGTCCAAGCACCACTGCCACACCAGGCACCCCAGAGGCAGGGATGATATCCACTCTTTTCCTGAAGATTTGCACAGGGAAACAAGCCTCAGCCTGCCTTCCCTCGACTATTCTGGCATAACCATCAGGACACATTGTTCACTATACAGGAACCACAATTAAAAGCTGAGTCAACGACAGAATTAGAAAATCGAGGTGTTGCAACATCTAATGAAATGACAAAGGTAATGATAATTGATGTTGCTGAAAATAGAGGAAGAGCTGACAGGGAGCTTTATATTTTTATAATGCTTGGATCGGACAGACGGCGGCTACTTTTCAATCTTATCTGCAACTACTCAGTAAGTATCACGCTTCTTAATGGGACCAAGAGCATCATCTATGAAGTGTTCTTGTCTAAAAACCCCAACAAACTTGTATTTAATCAAACCTCTAGATTCAATTTCCAATTTAAAGAAAATTCAGGGACAAAAATTGTGTCAAATAATGCCAACAAAAAGCCAGCAGCTAAACTTGAGATGTGGGGCATTCTACACACAGGCCCTCATTTCTACAGCAAACCTAAGACATGAAAAATATGGAGATTTTTATTGCTACACAATGCAAAAGCTTTAACCAAAATAACCTTATGTAATTTGAGAACTGTATCTGGATCTCAATTCAAATAAATTAAGTCTAAAATGACATTTCTGACAGGAAAACTTGAATGTTGCCTAGGTGATAAGAGGTATTACAGGACGATGCTTAACTTGGTTGAGTGCAGTCAAGGTGCTGTGCCTGTTTATTTTTAAATGTCTTATTTGTAAAAGATACAAACTAAAAGACTACAGGTGAAATTGTACATCTGGAATTTGCTTTAAAATACGTCAATAGCTTTTTTGGGTAAGTTTAAGGGAAGAGAAGCAGCAATACAAGAGTGCAGCAGGCGGACGGGTGCCGAGCACTGAGGACCGCTGCACTGCCCTTTCTGCTCTGTGGTTACAACGTCCAGAATAAAAGTTAAAAAGAAAACTTCAACTGGGATAGTCTCTGTACGCACCTGAAACTTGCCACACACTTACTTCTATTTAAAATCTGTGCTAATGAAGCAACACGGCAGTGTGTAAACCATTTGTGAACAGTGTCAGCTGCAGCCCCCAAAAGGGGAAACAGAAACAATTAACTACAGGAAAGCAAAAACAACGCAATACATCACAACTGTTCATAACACTCACAAAGGCAACACGGACTGAAGACGAGCAGGCTACAGAACTACAGACTGCTACATGTACTAGTTACAACTACGCTCTTAAAATACACATAACTTTGTGAATATTTAAAAACAAAAACAAGAGGAAATATTCAGATGACTGAACAGTGTGTGACCGAGCACTGCAACTCGGGGATAGTGTCCTACTTTGTTTCACAATTTTTGGAATAACTCATTTGTATAATCACACGTACTCCACAGGCCTCATCAGCCTGCTGACTCCACATTTACCAAACCGCCACCGAATCCTTCAGGGCGGAAAGGAGTCTCTCCAGCAGGGAGAGCAGGTACTGACCCAGCAGTCTGTCCACACAGCTAATGAAACTGCCATTCAGTCACCACGTCATCTCAAGAAACCGCATGGTCAGGCTTGTCCTATGAAACGGTCTCAAAGTGTGGTCTGGGCTCCATCAGGCGTCCCAGAGGCCTTACCTGGGGCCACGAGGTGGACACAATGAATGCTGACCCTTACTTTCTCCTCACAGTTGTGCAATGGAGTTCTGGTGCATGACTAAAGTTCAAGGTTACAGGAAAAGACTATCAAAACTTCCTCACTCTTCTGACCACGCATGTGTGAGAGGCCAAGTTTCCCTCCTGCACTTCAACCACAGTAATACATTACTAACAGAGCAAGTGCAGAAGCAGATGAGATGCCAGCTGAGATTCTATTAAATCAGTCGCTAAGGAGCTTTACAAAAATATAAAACAATGCCACTTTCCTCATTAAATTACTTTTTGTTTTTGGAAAAGACTGCTATTTTTTCACAGGAGATGTTATTTATATTACATGTAATGGGTTTGCTGTTATTATTAAAGAAAAATATTTTTAATTTTTAAGTCTTAACTTTTAATACAAATATAGATAGAAATAAGCCATATGAACAAAAGTTCTTAGCAATCTGCAATGTTGATGGCCAACACTCTCCCCAAGTTGATCAACAGAAGCAGCAATGCATTCCCTATCAAAATCTCATCTGCCTTTTTTTGCAAAAATGGATGAACTGATCCTAAAATTCCTATGGAAATGTAAGAGATCCACAGTAGCCAAAACACTCCTCGAAAGAACAAAGTTGAAGGATGGACACTTCAGAACTTCAGATTTCAGAACTTACCACAAAGCTACAGCAATCAAGACAGTGTGGTGCTGACCAAAAGACAGACACACAAACCAATGGAAAAGAAATGAGAATCCAGAAGTAAACACCTATCCTTACGGTCAGCTGATTTTTGAAGGGTGCCAAGAGCATCCAATGGGGCAAAAAAACTCCTTTCAACAAATGGTGTTAGGACAACTGAATATCCACATGCAAAAGAATGCAGCTGTTCCCCTAACTCGCTCCACATATAAAAATTAACTCAAAATGGGTCACTCACCTCAATGTAAGGGCTAAAACTGTAAAACTCAGATGAAAACACAGGAGTAACTCCTCGTGAGCTTTGACTAGGCAATGGTATCTTAGGACACCAAAAGCACAAGCAAAAACAAAAAATAAATTGGTATTCATCAAAATTTAGAACTTTTGTGGCTCAAAGCACACCATCAAGAAAGTGAAAAGATTAATATGCGGAATGGGAGAAAATATTTGCAAATTATCTGATAAGGGACATACATCTAGAATAAAGAATTCCTAAAACACAGTGGAACAACAACAACAAAATAACGGGGGGCACAAAGAGATTGAACTGGCATTTCCCCAAAGACATACAAGCAGCCAGCAGGCAGGGGAAAGATGCTCAGCATCAACACTCACTCATCAGGGAAATGCAAATCAAGGCATGGGCCACCACGTCACGCTCAGCAGGATGGCCACATTGCTGCTACGGACAGTAACAAGTGCTGGCGGGAAAAGCAGAAATGGGACTCTCCCTGCACTGCTGGTGCGGATGTAACGTGGCACAGCCATGCGGTAAACAGCCTCAGAATGTGTTACCGTATGACTCAGCAACTCCAGTCCCAGGTCATGCCCCAGAGAACTGCACACATACATCCCCACCAAAGCTTAGACATAAGTATTCATAGCAGACGTTATTTATAACAGCCCCTAAGTGGAAACAGCTCAAACAGTAAGCTGTTAGAGGTCAAGAGCCTCATTTTCATACACGTGCCTGGCACACCTCAGCAGATTTTCAAATCGCAGTGACAGAATCACAGTTTGAGAATTTGATAATTTCTAAAATAGTCAAAAGAAAGATATCATTCTCCCAAACAGCATGAAATTACTTCTCTTGGTATAAAGAGGTGATGTGGAAACATGGATGGTTTGTCTATGGATCAGAAATCTAGAGAGGGAAAGAGTCAGCACTCGGGTCTCTGCTGTGCAAGTAGTCTCCGTGCTTTACGTGGTACTAAGTCAACCTCAGTTCTGTTAGTTAGGTCTCCTGCCCACCCAGCAGGCTGGGAAACCGAGTTCAGAGGACACTGAGCCAAGGCCACAGTAAGCCCAGTGAGCTGGACCGCACGCACATGCAAATTCTGCTATTCAACGCCACGTGCTTGAAGGGAGCTTCAGCGCTGCAGGCAACTCACCCTATTAGTCACGCCAGCTGGCAGACGCCCCCTGGGACACAACCCAAGAAGTACCTACCTTTGTTTCCTTCCTTGGTCTTTGTTCCTCTTCTCTTTGATAATACTTATTTTGCACCAATGTGCAGATTATGATTCGGGCATTAAAAAAAATCACAGTGCTTAAATATAAGCCAAATATTTCACCTTTCTTCACAACAGAAACGGTGATCTGATTCAGTGTCAGAATAAACACTTGTGGTGTGTAGAGATGATACACTGCATTTTGCTGGGGAATTTTCAACTGTACAGATAATTTCTGCCTTATGAGTTTACCCTTAAAACATTTACATTTCACATAAGGTGAGATTCCACTGTATGAGTACCAAACACAAAGCCTCTTTTCTGAATCTAAAAGCACTATTCTGCAGTAAGGAAGTCTGGACAAACTGCTCCCCTCCCCCTTGCTCTGTACTCAAACCCTTCAATACTTCTGGGCCTTTCTTTGCATCCTATTCTCGGGGACTGCGATGCCCCTCCCTCTTGAAGACAGCCTTCCGACAGCCCTTCTCTTCTCCTTCCTTCATGCTCCACAGCATCACCGCTCTTTACAGCAATGACCATGTGAGCCTCTCCCCTACTGTCCTGAGTTTCTCTACTATCCCAAGTATCCACGTGTTTCTTCTCATGTATCAGACACAACAGAAATCTATATTCCAGAAATGATATGTTACAACTACCCCAGGGCTCCCTTTGTCAGTAACACTCAAATCCATGTGGTTTCATCACCCTCCTGTCTACGTATTCTTTCTGCATTTGCATCCACATATGCTAAGGTCTCTTCGAACACTGCCTGTGATTAGGAATGATGGGTTAAGGAACAGAGCATGAGCAAAGGAGACGGACAGTGTAAGATGCTATCAGATAGACGTGTGTTCTAAGAACCCAGCATAACCACTGGGATCATTTTATGCCCCTGCCGCCCCACAAAAAACCCAGCAAATATTCAACTAGAAAAGTAAACAGTTTTACCTAAACATGGGAACTGGGCTATTAATAACTCCAGAGATTGTCTTAAGTAGTATATGATCGCCTCTGAAAGTCAATTAGAAAAGTCAAATTTTGTTACTTTCAATGTCTAAACATACTTTGTAGAAAGAGATTTTACCACCAGATTTTGAAACTAAATAAACTCATTAGAAAAGACAAAAATAGTCAAATCTAATCATTAAAGCACAATCACAGCACTTGGGACTGGAAGGACATATGTAAATGACAGTAACTTTGTTTTATGAACTCAATATGCCCAACTTTAACAGAGAGGTGTAGGGATCACAGCTCCTCACTTATCTGCCCCGCGCTGCTGGCTGGGTTATACTGTTTATCTTGCAGCTGTTGTCATCACTCTGCAGTATCTAAAATGCAGTCTCGTGGCAGAATACTTTGTGAGTACTTCAGGGCAGATTAGTTACATACCTACACAGCACCTTGCACAGATGATACACACAGCTGAATTGAGAGGCCTGAATGGCAGGAGTGTCTGCAGCGCACTGGTTTAAGAGTTAGTATCTCTACGACAGTTCATTCTTCCCAAGGAGTCTTCTCACAGTAATGTCACCCAAAGACACTGATGAGCGACAGAAAGCAACCCAATCTCGTCAAGTGTTGTTTAATTACACATTTAAACTGGCAGCCAGTATGGAAACACGGATTCTTAAGCAGATGCTGTCAATTAACCGAGATTAATATTTAAAATTTCCTTTTATATATGTATACCTGTAGTTCTACTGAAAAAGACAACAGTAGGAAAAGGTAACTCTTTTTCATAGTTTGGCTGGTTTGGCTCGTAGGGAGGGTGTAAAATCAGACATAACACACAAAAACTTATTTCTTAGCCAAACAGGAGTGGAGAAGTATAGACATGAGGAGTATACCCCAAAAGTTACATTTACAATTTTCCCACTATTTGCTTTCAATTTAGAACTTTGATTCCACACAAAAAATCAAAAAGGTCCCTTCCAGCTTTAAAACTTATAATTGGTTTATGATATATTATCTTGTCCTGGAGCAGACAATTATTTGAAAAGATTATTTTGCTAGGATTCTTATTAAAATACAATACAAAACAAAACAGAGAATTTAAGATCATCTCATTAACCCTCTGGCTAGGAGAAAAGTGTTTAATCCACTAAATCTCTGACAAACTCCAAACAACCAACTCCAATACTTGGTTATAAAGAATCCTAAATCAAATATTTGAAACAAGTGAAGCAATGTGAAGAAGATCAAAAAATCCTATCTCTTGCTCTGCATGTGATAACGGTTGGTTATCCTGTAAACATGCCTGTAAAAGTAAGTGCCAAGTAGAGGCAGGGAATCACATCCTTAGAGATACAGCCTCTCTGGCCTCAAAGCATGATTTCTTGCTCCTATCACGAGCCATTCCTTCTCCAACAGAAGGTCCTCTCCTGAAACAGCCACACACTTTTCCACCCGAGGGAGAAGCAGATGAAAAGTGCAAGCTCTGGAATCCGCGTGTCCTTCTGAACCCGGGGCAAGGGCTGGGGCCCCACCTGCAGCCCACGCAGGACACGACACAGCACATCTACACCGCTCAACCTACTATGGAAGGAGTAAGACAGATCAAGAGATATTTTTGTTTTAACAAAGAGGTTCAGTTTCATAGTTGAAAAGCCAATGGTCCTGAGTCCAGCCTGTTTTGAATGTATTCTGACGTTCATTTGTCTGTCACCATCTTTTCCGGTGAGAAAGGCTCCCCAGGTGGAAATGCCAGCCCACAGTGCCTGGCCCAGCGAGCAATCTGCCGTGCTGGGAGCCCGCCCAGGCCCTTCTTGCCCCCTCAGGTCTCTCACTTCCACCCCCAAGTCCTTTCCCGACCGCTCTGTGAACCTGCTGCAAGGCACTCTGTCTGAGTCCCTCTCTCCTTAGCCACACACCAACCTTGCTGATGGAAAGCACAATGTATCTACAGTCCAAAGCAGGAGAAAATCACCTCACTGCTGGCTTTTCAGGTGTCCTATCACCTTCTGGACAGAGCAGAACTGCATCATTCAGTATCTTTCATAAATTACTTTTACTTTAGGGAACTGCATGCATGTAGTTTTTTAAAAAACTACACAGCTTTGTTAATTTCATTTTGAACACGTGATCACTATCTTGAAATCACTGTTACTCTCCATACAAATCTTCACTTTCCCTCATTTACATGTGAAAACAAAGAATGCCGATGGCCACTAATAGCCATTAGTAAACACCGCACCACCAACAGTCAGAGTCCAGACCACAAAGGTGTCTTTCAAGAGACCCGGAAGTCCTTTTCAAAACTGAACTCTAGACAGCACGTTTCTTCAACTCTTTTTAAGAAAGCCTCTCTTCATCTCACCCTTCTCAAGAATCTTGCATTTCTTCAAGGACCGTCACCATGTTCTGTTGTGCTTTCCAATTTATGATCACATGATGACAGTTTCTCAGCTGAAAGAGTATAATACTTAAAAGTAAGATGGAATGGTGGTGAGCAAACTTAGAACTCAACATTTTAAAAGACAGAATGTCAGAGCTGGAGAGCATTTTGGAGCTGCTTCAACCCTGTGCTGCTCAAACTGAGACTTGCTTATTCCCAGGAAGACACCAAAGAATCAGAGCAAGAGGTGGTAAAATTGCTAAAGTCCTGGAACTAGACATAAATGTACAAATTAGGGGGAAAAAACTGTACACCTGATACTGATAGACTATTTTCACTTCTTCACCCTGTAATAGATCAATTTCTTTTAATTTTTTTTGAGGGGAAGGTAATTAGGTTTATTGATTGATTTATTTATTTTTAATGGAGGTACTGGGGATTGAACCCAGGACCTCATGCATGCTCTCTACCACTGAGCTGTACCCTCCTCCCCCAGACCAATTTCTTACAGCACTACCAACATGTAGATCTCAAGTATGTTAAATTAAAAGAAAAGCTTTGCTGTGGGGAAAGGCACTTCTGATCTACATTAATCAACTAACCAATAAATCAAAACAAAGCAAGAACATTTTAAACGTGTCATGATTCTCCAAAGGGAGGACAGTAAAGTTCAGCGAGTCGTGGAGAAATTCCACAGGGTCTGCAGAGCTGTGAAGTGGTCAACAGCTGCCTGATACAACCGGTGGCTGGGACATACAGGGCAACTTGTCTTCCTCAAGCCCTTACGACAGTCCTACAGGTCACCCCTGAAGTCTTGTTATCTGAACATGCAATTCAACTTCCTGAAAAATTACAAGCCATTTAACACCTTCATAAATGGTGGTAACACATGCCTCATCTCAAGATCTACGTTAATGTGCATCTTTCCTGTCTTGAATTTAGTATTCCTAACAGATACATATATTTCTTAGCACTGTGGTAAAAGGATAATTTTCCATAACAGTTATAATCTTACACAGCTCTTGAAAACCAGACTTCGTAAGTCAAGGCAAGGAACACAAATACAGCCTGAACCTAAGACAATTTTTTAAAGCTTCATGAAAATGAGTGTTTTTCAATCCTGAGAAAGAAGAACAGAGGTGGAGGAATCATGCTCCCCAACTTCAGACTATACTACAAATCTACAGTAATCAGAACAGACACAGATCAATGGAACAGAACAGAGACCAGAAACAAACCCAAGCACTTATGGTCAACTCATCTACAACAAAGCAGGCAAGAACACACAATGGAGAAAAGACAGTCTCTTCAATAAGTGGTGCTGGGAAAACAGGACAGCCACATGCCAAAGAATGAAATTAGAACATTCTCTAACAACCCATACAAAAATAAATTCAAAGTGGATTAAAGACCTAAATATAAGACTGAATACTATAAAACTAGAGGAAAACATAGGCAGAACATGCTCCAGTATAAATCACAGCAAAAATAAAAGAAATAAAAGCAAAAACTAACAAATGGGACCTAATTAAACTTAAACACTTCTGCACAGCAAAGGAAACCAGCAACAAAATTAAAAGACAACCTATTGGCGAGCGGGTATCCATAAGGCCCTATAGCTCAGGGGTTAGAGCACTGGTCTTGTAAAAGACAACCTATTAAATGGGAAAAAATATTTGCAAATGATAATACAGACCGATCCAACTAATGAATATAGTAATAAAGAAGCGGACTCACAGATGTAGGGAACAAACTAGTGGTTACCAGCGGGGAGAGGCACGAACTACCGGGTGTAAGATGGGCTCAAGGATGGACTGTACTACACAGGGAATACAGTCAATATTTTGTAATAACTGTAAATGGAAAGTAGCTTTTAAAAATTGTATTAAAAAAAAGAAAACGAATGAATTTTTCTCAGCAGTTTCTACAACAAAGGAGGTCTGGAGGGAAAAACCACCTGTTCACTGGAGGAGCATGGGTCTTTACCTTATGGTCTGGGTCCCATTCCCTGCTCTTTTCCTTTTCTCCAACCTCTTCCCCCATCACTGTTGCTGTCTCCAAAGACACTGCAAGGGAGGGAGTCTGGAGGAGAGAAAAGGACAGAGAAGCACAAAACCACGGGCTGGGGGCTTCTGGGCAGGGTGCCGCCTCTCCAAGGTCACCGCTTCTCCCAGGACGGCTGTTGCCCACGCCCACCGATGCTAGATGGACCAGGTGCTCCTTTCCTCACCTCCTTGCTTTTCCACTGCTCCTGCTACCTTCCCTGGATGCGCTTCCTCCCCACTAAGCACAGTAAAAGCCCTCTCCTCCCACATGACTGTAACTAACTGCAAAAGTGTGAGAGACAATTCTAACACCAGATCCCTGAATCCTGAACCATTTTAACTTGTATATATTCATCACCTGGGCCTTTTTCTCAGACTGAGTCAATCTATTAGACGTTCTTTTCTTTCCTTCTCATCTAAACCACATCCTAATGAATTACCTAAGACTTTCACTTTCTTTCTTTAAAGTGCAACTTAGATACTTAAAAAATAATCTGGAAAAAAATTTGAACGGCACAATGCTTCTAGAATGATTATTCCCCAATTTTTAACAGTTGTCCTATCCATCTACCTAATTCAACAGCAGTTTCCTTGGCGATTTGTTTTTATTGAGACACTCCAAAGTTTTCAGACTAGTTTTCCTATGAGTAACTGTTTTTGCACTATTTTTATCAGTTTGCATCAGTTAAATCATGTAACTGCACTAGTAAGTACAACTGCCCTGAACAAGCTGGGGGGAAGACTGAAGTGGCTTCTGTAAGTAAACAAGCCAACTGGAAGGAAGACAGAGAAAGAGCAAGGAGAGCCCGGCCCAGCACTCTGCTGCCCACAGGCAGCTGGCTCCACCAGGTGCGTCACCCCTGCTGTCGGGGGCTCAGCCTTTCCCGGCTTCAGTCAACAGCAATGCTAACTCTCAGGGCATCTGAGCAAGTATCTGGTGAATGTTTTCACCTACAAACTCCTGAAAATCAACTGTTTGAAGATTCCCCCCCCCCCCAAAAAAACAACAAAAACTGACAATCCTTTGACCTCCAGGAAAGACAGTAGCGTATCATCTACCCAGCTGCCCAAACCCGAAACCTGCAAACACATTTTTAATCCCTTCCTCGCAAATAAGCTTGGCCCTCATCATGTCTACTGTCACTAAACTGTTTCGATAACCATCATCTCTGAACTGAACTACCACCCCAACCCCACCACCCTTCCGCAGAATGACCTTGTCTCCCACGCCTCGGCTCACACCTCTGACGCCAAGCACTCAGGACACCCGGGACACTGACAAGCAAGGCCAGCTGAAATGTCACACCCCGTCCTCTCACCAAAATATGGGTCGCAAACACACAGCGACACAACCATGTCGAATGAGTCCCGTCTCTCCAACACAGGGAGGGCAGGAAAAAGTCCACCTGCTCGAATGCCGTACTCCTGATACAGTACCCAGCCCCACAGAGAGGAATCTGCGTTCAGTCGTTTTCTCTCTCATGCGGTAAGCACAGGGGAAGAAATTCCTAGTGTTTAAAACACAAAGCTCAGGAAGTGAGATGACTCCCAGTGAAAGCCGCTGCTGTTCCAAATAATGTGCTAATGTGGAAACGCAGTATTTTTAGGTTAGGGTAAAACTACTTGGAGTTCACTTTCATTTTATTTTCGATTGTCTCTACATTTTGTATATGCATCTGTGTGTGTGTACGTGTACGTGTGCACCTGCGGTTTGAACATACAGAACAGTCAAATACAAACTGATGTTGACATTAAAAAAATAACATTTAACTATCAAAAGAACTCACAGAAGAAGTGCCTAAGTGACAAACAAGGGAAACTATTTGTACTGAAGGTGGAGGACAAAGATCCTTTTAAAAACATGTTCAAAGTTTTGAGTCCTTTCACCGGAAAGATGAGCATACACTAGAAGCATTCAACATTGACTCAGGACTTCAAGGACCCCCAGGTCTGCCTACGATCAGATCGTCAGGCTGGGAGTCTGAGGAAGAGGTTAGGGCCGGGCTTGAGGCAGCGCTGCAGGAACCACAGTGCCCCACTCCAAGGGGGTGATGCTGGCTACTCCCATTTTACTGGCTCCACCGAGCACTTTGAGGGCGTGCCAGCACAGAGCACATGCTCCAACAAGTGCAGGCATGACCCCAGCCTCAGGGAGCTATGAAATACAGAGATCTCTGTTACTCCGACTCACTTTAGGCCTACGTTAGTACCTGTTTTCGCTAACCAACAGATCTGAAAGGGATTTATGCTTCTGTGAAAATCAAAATGGCTTTCAGCATCTGTTTTGCCGTAAAGTTCCAGAGACAGTACTCACCTGAGCAGTGAGAGCGCCCGCCCAGCTTCCTCCCCAGAAACACACTCAGATCTCAGGATCCAGCTGCCACAGCCCTGAAAAGTGTCCGTGAGCACCTGTGCTTTAGCTCCATTTGTTCTGTGCCTCCCTTACCCAGATGTGCCCGAAGGTAATTTCTTTTCGCTTTACACCATGTTGGCTTCCGGAAGGTTGCTCAGGAGGGTCTACTTCTGGGCAGCAGGGGAGTCGACACCACACTGTACTCACCGACAAGCACAAACTCTAACCATAATCCTCAGATGCTAGGTATGCCAACTGAACACGCTTCCATGTTCTCCAAAATGACCGCAAATCAGTCAATACTAAAATACACTGGGTACCTGCTAATATGAAGGGTTCCTAGCAAAAGCGATACCACATTTGAAAAAAGAATTTGTTCTACAGTTATGAATTCAAAAACGTATACTACTTTGGATAATCTTTCAGTGTGATATTCCAAAGGGTGTGTGTATCCTAGGCATAACCCCATCTCCATTTGACAAGTAACTGGATCACAACTACTAGGCTGTTAGGATTATAGTTCAACAGACGATGATACTAGCAACAGCACCATCGAAGTTCCAAGCAAATGATCGGAATCTGAATCAGCACTAACAATTCTGAATCACTGCTCAGCAAAGTAAATGAACTTCTGTCAGTCTTGTGTTGGGGGCTACCCGTAACCTCAAGAATCATCACTACAGAACTACTATTAAAGCTTTCTAGTTAAAGCCAGCACTTCTGATGCTTAACTATGCTGTGTGTGTGGTCCCCAAATCTATCAGGCTACTAGACCTAAGACACCTACACTTCCCAGGAATCGGGCGCCATTTGCAATGGACTTGGAAGCAGGAAGTTAGATCTCATTTTCTGCTCCTCTGTCATTGTGTGACGTATGGCAACTGTCTCCAGGGTGCAGTTTCCCAAACAGTAAAACAGGTGTTCCAAGGAGCAAGTAAAAGGGGTGGGGGGAGCAAGGGTTCTGGGTCATCTGAATTATGAGCCAGATACACCATTGAGGATGGAAACTGTTACAACCTGCACCCCTTCCTCACGTTCTGTAGGAAAGCTGCAGGCTGTTAAAGTCTGACATCATCGCAAGCACAGCACAGACAAGCAAGAATGGTCGCTGGAAGGCCGAGAGAGGCAGGTCAGTGCTCAGGGCAAGTCACCTTCTCTGGAGTCTGAGCTCCTCTTCACACAAAGGTGGTGGCCATGAACGGAGGTCCCAGAGCTTCCACAGCCTGGAGGCAGAGCCCCATACCAGCACAGGTTTAAGGAGCTCTGAGTGCTTTAGGAAGGAAACCACTGAATTTGAATGAACTTCACTTAGACTCTCTCTCAAAGACGAGTCTGAATACATGATACAAATTGGAAGACCTATTAGTGCTTTCCTAAATGGATTAAAGCTAACAGGGTAAACTATCTGAAGTGACAACAAAACTTAATTTTCCTGGAATAGATGTTAATTCAATGTTTTAAAAAGTACAGTTTACTTTAATGGTTATTTTAAGAATCTGCTTTAAAAAACAATAAAATGCTGACTTAAAATTCAATAGCATACATAAAGTTAACACTTTCACCAATTTCAATTTTTCTTTTGAAATTCCATTGGTAAGGGTGTAACTCGAAAAGTACCCCACTGAGTTCTATGAATAGGGCTGTGGAACACTTAGCTTAGAGAGGAGACCAAAGGTAGAGTCCTCACTCTGCCAACAACCAACTAGCTGTACTTAACATTATTGACACCCCTGTGGGTTTCAGCTTCTGAGTCTTCAGGGCTCTAAAATCCTCAGACTACAACGGCAACACTACACTTTTCCTGGCAGTTATTTTCAGAAACTAGTTATCAAATCTCAGTTAAGAAAATGATGTAGACCAAAACTCAAAATCTCAGTTCAAAGTGTTACTTCATTCACACCAAACATTATGATAGTCAAAAAGGATCAAAGGTTCCCCTCCCAGTCTTGCAATTCCTGACAGGTAGCAATGGCACTTTAAAAACAAAACACTCCATGCAACTGGGTTAAGGCTGATCACGTGCACTGCTGCTTGTTATTGAATAGTTGGCACACTTATTCTCTGCAGATCATCAGTAAACCCACCTAACCACACTCCACAGACCAAACTGTAAAGCGAAATTAGTAGCCCAGTGCCCACTCACAGGATCACCCAGCATAGGAGTCCCTCCTGATCCGCGCTTTGCTCTCCACACTTTTGGTTACCTGTGGTCAACCATGGTCTCAAAACATCAAACGGAAAATCCCAGAAATAGAACAATTTGTAAGTTTTAAATCGTGTGCCCTTCTGGGGAGCATGACTCAACCTCGCACTGTCCCACCCAGGATGTGCATCACCAGGTCGGCATATCCCATCCACTCCTCACTAGGTGGCCGGCTGGCCGTCAGATCAACTATCACAGGCCGCAGTGCTGGAGCTCAAGTCACTCTGACTTGCTTAATAACTGCATCCAAGCACAAGAACAGCGATGCTGGCAATTCAGACCACCACAGAGAGGCCATAAAGTGCTTCCTTTAAGTGAAGGGCAAATGTTCTTGACTTAATAAGTGAAAGAAAAGAAATCACATGCTAAGGTTGTTAAGATCTACGGTAAAACGAATCTTCTGTCTGCGAAATTGTGAAAAAGGAAAAAGAACTCCGTGCTAGTTTTTCTATCACATCTCAAACTGCAAAAGTCACAGCCACAGTGCTTGATAAGTGATTAGTTGAGAAGGAAAAGGCATTAAATTTATACAGTAAGATATTCTGAGACTACATTCACATAACTTTCATTACAAGATATTGTTGTATTTTATCATCAGTTATTGTTCACCTTTCATTGTCTAATTTGTAAATTACACTTCATCCTAGGTATGTATGTATGTACAGGAAAAAAAACAGTATATACAGGGGTCTGGTATTATCCACAGTTTCAAGCCACCTCTGGGGGTCTTGGAATGTGTCCCCCACAGATAAGAGGGGACCACCGCAGTACAACTTACGGCACTATGACTTCGGGAAAACATCTGCTCTGTGGCTTTTTACCTTGAGCCATCACCTTCTGATTTCACGAAAAACTGTAACTGAGTTAGCAGATTAAAAACAACCACAGAGGCAGGGCGCATGCTTGGCCTGCATGAGGTCCTGGGTTCAATCCCCAGTGTCTTGGGTAAGGGGGAAAAATTAAAAAGTGAAATAAAATAAAAAACAAAACCAGCACAATGACAATCAAACACACTCTCATCATTCTAAGCTTGAAAAACAGTATGCCAAGAATGTCCACGACTGAAAGCACTGAAGCAGGGTCATTTAGGATCTCCAGGCCCTCTTTTGCAGGAAAACCTTTCACTGGCGACGGGAGCTTCGCCAGGTCGCAGAGACTTTCAAATCCTCCTGCACTTGTGTTTGCTGATTCCATGTTCTACTTCCGGTCCTTTCAGGATTAGGGTTACCTCTCCTGCACTGAGTCCTGAAAGACAACGATTTCAGAATAAAGGCAAACTCCTCAACATACACAAAGAAATGGGAAGTGCTGTGAAAAACTAAGGGACACTCACACAGACAGCAACTACTGTGACCTGCTTTATTCACCACGTCCTTTGGGCTGCACTGCCTGCCCTTCCCCTCCCGAGACGTTTAAGGTGTGAAGAGCAAATACTGCTGATTCATAGTTACTCATTTGTGCAGTGGTCTGGACTACAAGTGACCCACTACAGGGAAATCGGAAACAGCTTAATGTGATGTAAGTATCACTGGAGATACAGATTATTAATCAAAAAGGAACACAGACCTTACATTAATGCCGGAAAAGTTTTATCCAAAAGGGTTTTCACACTGAGTTTCTGCACTAAAGGACAACCAGCATACCATCAATTGTTTGAATGTTTTTACCTCCTAAAAATACAAGTCAAGAGAAAATGTTTTTGCCTTCTCAACGTCCAGATTTTTAAAAGGCAACTCTCTCCAGGGACTTCAAGTCTGCTTTTAAAGGTTCCTGGTACCCCTGGCCACAGGAGTTGTGAGAAGCCAGGCAGCAATGGATTACAGCACATCCTATATGCAGTGTGTCTGTGTGTGTACATGCACACACACATAGTTGACCCCCGAACAATATAGGCTGGAACTGCACAGGTCCACTTGTACACAGATTTTTTTCAGTATATTATGCACTATAAAGTACTACACAGTACGAGGCTGGCAGAATCCACAGCTATAGAACTGCAGAGACAGTTCAATTATCAACTGCACACAGGGGTTGGCGCCCCTACCCTGGCACTATTCAAGGGTCAATTGGATATGGCAAGTAAAATCTCAACAATGAAATACAGAAGTGTAAGTAACCAACAAAGAGAAATAAAAATAACATTCAGAAAGCACAGTCTTTAAAGAACGGGCTTAAAGGTTAGGATTATTTCCAGAAAAAAATACTTGAAAAGAGAATGTTTAACATATTCAGAAAGAGGTAATAATCACTGAGGTGACTTGTAAATCTATATCCAATCGTTCACTATGTTTTTAATCCCTGTATTTTTGAGCTTTGACAATAAAACAAAGCTTTGTGAAATCCGCAAACAAAATGTTCTCATTTTTCAGAAATGTTCCTAAAAAAGGAATCTGTTAATTAGTCTGCCTTAATAAAAGCTGAAATAACAAATATACTTTAAACAAGTGACAAATGCTAGCAGATTTAAAGCATATTTTAAAAGTATCTTTTAAACACACATGATTATGTGCAAAACAAGTGAAAGGGGTTCTAAGCAAGCTGTCTTCCTTAGACCAGGGCTTGGACTGGTCCACTGCGATAAACAGACAAGCAGGCAAGAGCGCTGGCCACCCTGGGGCCCAGTAATACCAGTCTGTGGACGTCGTCCTCCCCTGCACGCACTCTCCAGAAAGCAGAACGATCGCTTGAAAAGGCAATCCTGGTCATGAATTTAAAATCCTCTGACTGTGTCCCACTGTCCTTAGGACAGAGAGCACAACTCTTCACCCCTGCCAGGAGCTCCAGACTCTGGGACCCAGCTGCTGCCTGACCAACCCCCGCCCCGCCCCCTACCTTTCCAAACCAGTTCCTAGCTCCAGGTTTGCATGCCTACCCTCTGCCTACCAGACTCTCCCCGACCCTACCCTTCCCTTCCGTAGGGAAGCCTCCAGATCCCTGAAGGCCTATAAGATAGTCTCCCAGCCTCAGTGGACAGAAAGCTCCATAGAGGAGGGCAACTGATCCCTTCTGTTCACCATCATAACCCTGGGGATTACTCATCAAATATTTAGTGCCTACTGTGTTCTAAAGTCTGGGCTCATATCAATGTACGAAGAGACAGAAACCCTCCACTCTGCAGTTGACATTCAAGTACAAGAAGACAGAAGCCACATAAGGCAGGAAATTCTGTGCACGTTCTAGTGTAGCAATGAGTGCTACGCACAAAAATAAGGCAGGGAAGGAAGGTGACGGGTGTCTGCCAGGGTGCACCACAGTAAAGGGGATCTCCTAACAGGCCTGCCCAAGGAGTGTGAAACCCATGTATAGAAGTGTCCAGAGTACAGATGCCAGTCTACTTTACTTTAAATAAAACAGTTCACTTTCTTAGTTCCTTCTAGACCACAAGCCTTAGAGAAAAGCTCTGCTATCGTTCACTTTTGCATTGCTAGTATCTGACTGATCGAAAACACCTGCTCAAGGAGTGCAGGACCCTCCTCTCAGTGGCCCAGCTCCACACCAGGCCCTGGAGCAACAATTCTCAACAGCGAATAAAACACTGAAAAATCCACTGCAATTTAGAAATACATTTTCACTACTGTAATTGCTTTGGTTTTGGCCAATACAATTTGTTTAAAGAAGGTAAGAAATATTCACTGTTACCAAAAGGGGCACATTTTTAAAGACTGAGAAAGAATATAAAGGTCATGTAGTTAAGTCACTCCATCTAAAATACTGTAGGCACCAGATGTAGCTATCAAGTCAGTGAGCACTTTGAAAATGTAATTTTTATGCACTTTCTATTGCATCCTTTTCTTTTTTTCCCCTGCTCTCAGTAAGTTTATTTATTTATTAAAATTTAAGTACAGTCAATTACAATGTGTCAGTCTTTGGTGTGCTGCACACTGCATCCTTTTCAAGTAAACATTTTCATGTTTGTTTAGGAAAGTATGTACATAATTCCTCTAAAGCTGAGGTGGGAGGTGCCTTATTCCTCCAGTGGAACAAAGCTGACTGAACATCTATAGTTCACCTTGCCCTGGGCTGGGCAAAGAGGTTACAGACACAGAGGACACAAAAGGATCTTGCCCACAAGGAGCTTACATTAATTAATTAGGTGCAATGCCTAGGGGTGTGATAGAAACAGAGGAGCACTCAGCATGACCTTAAAAACTAAGGCAAGGATTCCTGAAATACTTTTATAAGGATGGGTTAAGAAGCTAAGTCAAAAAAAAGGAAAGGAAAGAGAGAGAGGGAGGACATTCAATTTCAGGCAAAGAAATTATGAGACCAAAGGCACCACCGCGGCTTTGGGAGGAGGGCAGTGGTGGCCCAGCCGGGCAGGAGGAGGCAGAGGGGGCAAGGCCCCTGGACAGTTCTTATTTAGGCAGAGGAAGACCTAACAATCAGGATGAGCCTTTAAAGCAACTTTTGGCTGTAATGTGACCAAAAAGGTGTGCGTAAATAAAAGAGAACATTCTCTTCTTATCACACAAATAAATATACCACCCTAATTTATCGATTTTTTAAGCCAAAATTTTTGCATATCAGATAACAAAAAGAACATTTTCAGTGGAGACTAAGTCTCGCCTCAATGACTATCAAATCTAAGCATGAAATGTCCTCCATATTACAGAATGCACTCCGTGGCCCAGGTCTCACGAGTGGGGAAGTGGGCTGACACTAAAAGGGAACCAGACCATGACAGAAGCAGAAAAAGGGTGGCATCACTCACCTGCAACCCTTCATGACTACACAGGAACCATGACCACCTCACCAGAAACATGGGGAAAAGACAGTTTATAAAGGTACTGAAAGGACAAAGGGTATGGGGGTTGGGGAGTCGAGGGTGAGACAGGAAGGAAACATAAACTGAGTTAATAATTTTGCCTGATTATAAGGAAGACATTTATATATGGAAAAATACAGTGTTCAAACATTAAGGAAAAAAACTTCCATGTTGGAGTTATCCTTTTCCTTTTAGTAAGAGAACCTAGTAGTTACCTATTCTACAATTCCATATTCTAAAAAAGAAATTCATTTTCTAATGCAGATAACACTAAGAGAAATAGTTTCAAGGATATCAACAAGTGCAACAATTAGGAGCAAAAAGTTCAAACTGAACTAAACTCAATGAAAACCAGGTCTAGTGAGTTTAACCCTCTCAGAAAGCAGTGCCTCACTGTGTACTCTAAAAGTAGCTCTTACAGAAAAAGGATAACTCTTTACAGGAATAAAGTTTTACAGAAGAGCATAAGGACCAGTGCCTGTTTTTTTAACAACGTATTTTCCATCAACACAACTTCAGTGCTTATTTTCTTCTCTCCATTAGAAAAAAGTTGAGCCACTGGTCTTATAGGAGGAAATACAAGAATATATCCGATTTTCTTGCATTTACCAATCTGAAAAAAAAAATTCTTAAGTACAAAAGAACTCTGCAAGAGTATAGTAAGAATGTGTTATGAAAGCATATTTGAAAAGCATGCCTTCCACTTTAAGACAATAACAAATGTAATTTAAAGTAACATATCTATAAAGCTTTCTGCAATCTCAAGGGACCATCATAAAGATGACACAAGTTACTAAAATTACAAGACCCAGATTATAATCCTGTTATCACTGTGGAAAGTATGAACTCCAGCATGGCACTCCTAAATAACAGGAAAAGGAGTTTGTCAACCACTTCTTGGTTGGTACCATCCATCAGAGCTCTGTCACTGAAAAAATTGGTAACGTTATTGCAAATCTATGCAGAGTACCGGGGCTCTCTGAAGGCATTGTTTGCTGTTATTTCTATTAACAATCTGATGTTCCCATCTTGCACTTAAGTACTTTAGAATTGTTTTATGATATATGAAGACTGTTTCATAAAAACAAGTGACTAAGCAAAATATTTGTTTCCACAGAGCTTTGTCAGAATTTTGTTTATCTGTGGAGAACCATATTAATTTCAACAAAGTCTCCAAATCTCAATTTTTTTAAAAGCACAATCCTTAGGAACATCAAATAAAATCATAATTTCCCCTGAATATGCTGCCACTTAATTTCAGCTACTCTTCAACAAAACGTGTAAAAATGAGCACCAGGAAACTTCTGTACTTATGTTATCATCTATTTTCTCTCTGGTTCCCACAGAAATTCCTTTCTCCAAATTTCTGTCTTCTGAACCTGCTTTCTCTGCCCAAATACATGTGAAAAAGCAAAAAAAAAAAACAAAAAAGTTCTGTTAATAAATTAAAATTGACAGTCACGGAATATTGAAAATAGTAATAATGCAAACTATTTTCAAATTTTTAGTTAAAAAACTCAATAATTAAAAAAAAAAGACTAAAAACAGCCAACACCAACATGTTCCAACAGTCCTGCCAGGCCGATGTCATTCCTATCCCCCTCTTAGAGATGAAGAAAGTGAAGCACCAAGAGGGGAACTTTTAATCAGTAAGAAGTCATGCCATGCTTTCACCTCAAAAAGTCAACGCACATTAACTTTTCAAAATACAGGATGAAATTTATTTCTAACTAAATGCAGGTTTCAAAGGCAAGTACACAAATCAAATTTATGGTTGAATAATAAACTTGCTAACCTGATGCCTCTCAAAAGTATTCCACTTTAGCAACTCATGCAAACTTTTTTCAAGCTATTTCTTATAGCTTGGTTATAAAACTAACTTTCAGAATATTAAATACAGAGAAGAGTTGAAAAACCACAATCATTCCAACTTCTGTAAACTACCAAGACTGTAAATTAGAGGGATCCAGGCAGGTGGGGAAGTACAGAAATTGCCCACTGCGCATACTATCTGACCACCACAGAAGTGAACATCACTCTTTCCCCCTGAGGTCTTTGCAAACTACAACTTAGCACCTATTTCAAGAGTATTTTAAATATTTAACACAAAATAAGAGACCAACTAAATATTGTAAGAGAAAAAAACTTTCAAAAGGGAAAATTATCTTGGATGCTTACAACATTCGCCTTCAAGTTGATACTATCTTTTTAAAAAACCCTCAAACTAACTTTCCTGCACAGTCCAAAGAAATTTTCCCGTTCCTTCAGTTATCCAAAACTTCAAACTTCCACAACATTTAGGACAAGTTACAGTGCAGCCAAGGAAAGGGTCTTGAACGTGTGGGACAGCTACCTCACAGTTAATCTTCTTTAGTTTCATCTCAGGCAAAACTAAAGACCGTCTTACGTAGAAATGGCTGGGGAGGGGGCACAAAATTACACTGAAGTCTGAACAAGTCTTAAGTTTTTACATTCTGTTTGGACACGACTGAGAAGCAGGTGGTAACAGATTCCTGACTGGCCTCTTTCTCCAACACAGGGCATCTTTAGAATTTTTTCCTAATTGCTCCAGAATGTGCCTCTGCTCTAGCCTCTCGGAGGAGAGCAGGAGCTCAAGAGCACCCGGAGCCAACAAGACCCACTTCCTGGTCCAAGTGACCTGGGCCCTCCCCGACCGGCCGGCCGCGGTCCCGGGCCCCGGCGGAGAGCAGGGCGAGGTCGCCGCAGTGCGGGCCGGACGGCGGCGCTGCCCGGCCCCTGCCCCGGCCCGGCCTCTGCTCCGCAAACCTCGGCCCGACCCGGCCCCAGCCCTGCCCCGCCCGGCCCCGACCCACACCCCGGCCCCTCTGCCCGCGCCCCGGCCCGGCTGTGTCCGCCCGCCCCAGCCCGGCCGCGTCCTCCGGGAAGATGGCGGCCCGTGACAGGCGGGCGCGGCGCGGGTCCGAGGCGGCGGTCGGGCGCGGCACGGCGGGGGCCGGAGGGGAGTGAAGCAGAACCGAGCGGCCCGCCCGCCGCCGCGCTCACCTGTCAGCGCCGCCGCCGCCCGGCCGCCGACCGCCGCAGCCCCGGTGCCCGGCTACCGCGCCACACGCGGACGGGCCGTGAGGGAGGGGCGGGAGCAGGGGCGCGGCCGGCCCGGACGAGCGGCGGGGGGCGGCGCGGCGCGGGCTGGCGGCGAGGCGGCGGCGGCTCCTTCCCGTTTCGGGCCGAAAATGTCTCAACCTCGCGACTCCAGCGCCCCAACGCTCCTTCCCGTTCGCATGAGAACACACAGCTCCCGCTTCCGGGACCCGGCGGAAGTCCCGCCCCGCGCGCTCGCGCGCCCGCGCACCCACACACTTACCGTCTGGCCCGCCGACTGGTGCTCAGCGCCCGGGAGAGCCTTACGTCATGGCGGTACCGCGTTCCGATTGGCCGTTTGCGGCTCCCGGTCCGCCCCTCCTCCTGGCGGCTCGGAGCGCGTGCCCCTCCCGGCAGCGCCTGTGATTGGCGCGGGCGCGCACGCAGCCACGCCACGCCCCACGCACGCAGCCCCCGCGCCATCCCGCGCACGCTGTGTGCTCCACCCCCGCCGGGACCTGAGGCGGCGACGCAGCCGCGGGGGACCGCGACCCGCCCCCTTTAATCCGGGACCAGGATCCCCTCCCTGCTCACCGCGGAACCGCGACTCCCGCTTCCCCTTCACCTCAGGACCCCGACCCCCGCCCCCTCTCTCCGAGGCCGCGACTCCCGCTTCCGCTACACCTCAGGACCCCGACCCCCCGCCCCCTCACTCCTGGACCCGAACCCCCTCCCCAGTGCTATCTTGCTGTCCCGCGTGGTCGGGGTCAGAAGAGCCCCCTGAGCGCGCTTGGGAGAAGAAGGGAGAAGGCGGTGTCGCCTGTCAGTGGAGCAGGTGCCCTACATTGTCCGCGACTTCAGGGGAAATGCTGAAGACTCCGGGCGTCTTCCCAAAGACGGGCATGGGCTACCCTCCCCAAGTGGGGAGAAAAAACTCTAAGTATGTTCACCTCCTTTTGGCTTGCTGCCTGGTTCCCTGTGTACCTGCTCCTGCTGGTTATTGATTGTATAGACATACGGATGAACTAGAAAGGCTTCTCCCGTCACTTCATTCCAGCCTCATCCGTGCACCTGTGCTTCTTACCTGTTCCTCCTGAGTATCCAGATGCCGGCAAGACTGTGCTTTGGACTTCCGTGTGTGATTGCCTGGGAGGATCACAGATTGCCTTCAGTGTTGGGTGTCTGCTGCTCTGGGATACGTTTTCACATCCTGGCTCTGAGAAACTTGCAAGTTCAATAGTGAGATTCATAGCAATGTCTTTAAAAGACAATCACGTGAGACTGAGATTTCCTCTAATATCAAAACCACGTACGTATTTCAGGAAAAAAAATCACGTTAGAATGCATTCTCCAAGAGAAACCGTTGGATGTGTTGCAGAGCCCCTCTGCGGTACCTCCACTTGTAACTGCTCAGACTGAGCGGCCTGCTCTTGGGTCAGGAAATTGGCCAGAGGCCCAGGGATGTGGTCCACGTTTGAAAGATCAGGAATTCTCCGAAGTTGGTAAGTTAGACTTCCATCTTTTTTTGCTTCTGTCCACATTCTGGCAGACATGTCGATACACAGATAAGTTCCTAAGTCACAAAAGAGACTGAATGGTATCAGAATACTTTATATTGAAACGACGTCTCCTTTTGTTTAGACTGTGGGATCCGTCCTGAACAATCAAAACTGGTTTTTTGTTACCTGTGATTTTTTGTTTGTTTGTTTTAAAAGAAACATCCATTTTCACCTTGGGATGCAAAGTTATAATAAATCAAATTTTTATGGCATTTCTACTTAGAAAGAAAAGAGCAGGTTTTGAAAACCACTTCCCATGTCAAGCAGTTCCAAGTTCTGCCCCTCCTATCTGAAAACGATTTCTTTCTCCCACGCACGATGGTTTTGCCTGCTGTTACTTCTCTCCCAATTCGCTTTCATGGCATCCCAGCTGATCTCTGCTTCCACGGCCTCACCACACCAACGCCAGCACACATTTCCTTTAAAGCCTCTTTGCCATTCCTTCTGAGTCAGAACTTGTTGGTTGCCCCAGAAGGAGAAGTTCAAGTGTTTTGTGGACTGAAAGGCCCTTCACAAACTGGCTGGCCAGCCCCCCACATCTCCTTTTCTGTGGTGGGGTTAGACACCCTAACCTTCCAATCACAGTCTCCTAACAAGCTTTTCTGCAGACCTTGGGGTGGTCTCTGTGTGTGGCAGTGAGTGACACGTGGGTTTGGCACTCTAGGACAGAGCTGTGCACTGCAAGGCCAGGAAACTGGCAGTTGCTGCAGCGTATGACAAGTCCTGTTAGAGAAGAGAGAACAGGATGGGGAGCACTGGCCCCCAGATGTCGGCTGTGCGTGGGGTCCTGTGTGGAGGTCTCCCCGTGCCTGGTCCCTGCGCACTTCGGCCTTTCCTGTCCTTCATCTGTGCTCTTCCTTCTGCCGGAAGTGTCCTGCCTCTGCTTCCACTTCTGGTAAAATCTGACTTATTTTTCTTGTTACAGCTCGGTGTCAACCATTTAAATCTTTTCCTTTCAGAGAGTTGGTTTCCTTTTCATGTCATCATAGCACTGTGTTCGCAGCTCTGTTAAAGCTGTTATGATGCTCCATTGAAGACTGTCACCCTGACCAGTGGTGATTCCACAGGGGCAGAGACCACCATGGTGACATCTAGCACTGGTGTGCGCGCACACGCATGCGTGCACAAGCACACACGTACGTGGGTAGGCATGCATAGTACCTCCTTGAAGATGTCTGTTGAATTGAACAGTGAAATAGCAAGACATTTTTCTCTTAAAGGCCTGAATTTCAGCTAATATCTGAGGACATTGTTTTCTTTAATTCTACTGCCATTTTCTGTGAAAAGTAAATACTTTTTCTCCATTGTGTATATCATCATTCAAAATTACCTTATCTGGATGTTAGCAAACTCATTTGTAGCTTAACCACACTGCTCAAACTTTATTCCTAATGATTTAGAACTATAACTAAATTGTCACCAAGTCCACCTCCCCCTCAGGGGCGGTACTGAGTGCTGGGGCGACGGCACACAGCAGCACAGACGTGAGACAGGTGAGCACTAATGAGGGATATTGAGGAACAAGGACTCCTGTGGGGTGTGCCAGCCTGAAAAGGAAGCAAAGAAAGTGGTGACTTAAGCCAAGACTAAAGAGGCAATAGTGGAGGGGCTGCCAAGAAAGCTTTCAGCAGGGAGGGAGAGGCCAGTCCTGATCAGAGAACAGAAGTATTTGAACCTGACAGAGCAGAAAACAAGTTGGGGAGGAGAGTGGAGGGCACAAGAGCCTGGAGGGGTAAGTGAGGCAGGGACCCAAGGGTCTTGTAAGCGCTTAAGATGTTTAAATGTGATAGTGAGTCGAGACTTTATTAAGAGGGACAAGGGGGCTCACTAGGTTTTAAGCACTATTATCTCTGGCCTCAAAAAGCCATCCAAGTAGAAATGCAATAAGGAAGTAACTTAGGCAGATTAGGTGGAAGTACCAAAATAAAAATGGCAGTAATACATTAGAATACTTTGAAAAGGAACCCGTGAGTTCTTACTAAGCATTATAAGTAAATAAGTGAGGTGAGGAAGGAAAAGCGAAGGCTGTGGTTTACAGCAGAACGCTGACAAATACACGGAGAAGAAATTACTTTTAAAATTACCATGTTGCAACTGTCGTAATATTGATACTGGCAGGTGTCATCAATGAACACTAAAAATCAGTGGGTAAAAGTTGTTAAATAACAGGCTGTGTTTCCCACTTCCCCGCTTATTAGTTGCTTATTGCCTATTAATTTCAAAGGGGGAGAAGGTATTTTTACAGCAGATAAATGTGGTGGACCCCATCCTAACTGAGGGATGAAAGTTTGTATCCCCAGTAATGGTGGCCTGCCAGCCTCACATGATGTCAGTCATGTGGTGTCCACAAACTACCTATGGGGAATAATCACAAGCTCAGACTAAGGACTTTCTATGAAACAGTGGGCCCATACGCTTCAAAAATATCAAGGCCATAAAAGACAGTGAGAGACTGAGGAACCTTTCTAAATTTAGGGAGACTAAGGATCATGACAACTAAATGCAGTGTGTAGTCCTGGGTTAGGTCCTTGATCCCAGAGTAAAAGTTGCTGTAGTGGACATGGTGAGAATTTCGATATTCCAGTCTTCTAATGAAGGTTAAATTTCTTGAATTGGATTTATTTTATCGATGGTTGTATGGCTCTGTAAGAGAATGTCTGATCTTAGAAGCTAAAAACTGAAGTATTTAGAGGTGGGGGGGTCAAGATATCTTCAAGTTTCTCTCAAATTACTGAAATATATACACACATACTTGCACAGAAAGAGAATATAACAGAACCTTGATTGATGAATCTCGTGGGCTGTGTAAGTGTTTGTAGCTTGCCTTTAAATACAAAGCTTTCAGAGTTTTGGAGATACATACTGAAGTATTTATGAGTGACATGATATTATGTGTAGGATTTAATCCAAAACCACTTGAAGGGAGGTGGTCGGTAGGAATACGTAAGAAGTATGGGGCAAGCTGGTGTGTTGAAAATTGTTGAAGCTGGTTGATGGGTAAGTGGTGCTTCGTGAAACTCTTCTCCCTGCTTTCGTATATATTTTAAATTCCTCATGATAATAAAAACATAGTGGTGAAAAGGAGGGTTTTAATTCATCACAAATATTCCATGAACATGTATTGCTCAAAAAGTAGTCACAGAGAAAGACTACGTTTTCAGGGTACTCCACAGCCTTCCCACTAGAAGAACAAAGGGACCTGGGGAAACCTCTGGGTCTCAAAGCTGCGTGGCCAGGAGGGTGGGACAAAGTTGTGTTGGCAGTGCCAGCCCAGGGAAGGAGGCCGAGGACCTGCAGGGGAGATGCAGGGTTTGCATGGATATGGAATTTTGGAAAGAGGAAACATATCGAGAGACAGTTTCTGAGAAAGTTTTTTGTGTAGTGTGCTGTGTAATACCCCGAGGCCAGCTCATTTATGAAAACCCACAGTGAAGGCATAGGTCAGTCCTTCAGGGCTTCTGTAGTTGGATTGTGTTTGCTTTGAAAGTCACTCCATTCGCAGCCCCGGGTGCTGCCTGGGACGGCAGCTTAAATTCATACTGTTTCTGGGAGCTGTCCTCTGGGATCATTGACCTATATGGTGCCTGTCTGCATCGAGGCAACTGTATCCCGCAAGGCCTGAGAAAAGATTGCGTTTTCACCATGATTGCCTGCTTGTAGCTCTCAAAGAAAGTAGTTGATGAGTCATGAGACATTTTGGAGAGACTTCCCAGTTTGGATGTTTCAGGCAGAGAACCAGATTTAATAAGCATGTTGTTTTTATTAGATTGAGAAAGTTTTAACTTCCTGGAGACCTGGCAAAATGGACATTCTTTTTAGTCCAACGTCCATGCACACTCAGAGTCATTCCTCTAACAGGAGGGAAGGTTGATGTCTAGACATCCTTGCCTTTCTCCAGAGTTCTAGACTGTGCATGGCAACCACCAAACACGCGCCTGTGTTCTTCTACACAGTCACTCCTGCTTTCCCAGCCCCTCTTCCCTGGGCTGGAGCTTGGCCCCAGGCACTCTAGAGTGGGGGCACCAGGGCCGAGTGCCCTGTGGTGGGCTCACAGACGTCTCCTGAGAATGTGCTTCTCTCCCCGGGCCCCCTCTCCCAAGGACACTCCACCTCATTGCCTTAAGAAGTGGACACATGCACCCAGTAATCCAAGGTGGGCAGCTCCCGCTGCTCCGAGGTGGTGGAGGTCTGTCAGGTCGGGGAAAGGAGCCCTGGAGCAACAGTGGGGCTCCATTTTGAACATGAACCACAACCAGCAGAAGGGGCTTAAAGTTTCCCTCCCCGATCCCGGAACTGACTGGAGTTCCCCTAGGCTCGCAGAGCCCCTCCACCTCTGTGTCCCCCCGACCCCGTCTCTCCCCACTTTCTTCTGGCCAGCTGTCTTCCAGGGTTTGCATAACTTAACTCAGACACTTTGACCTCCTTCAGGAAGCCTTCTGTGACTGCCTCCCCACATCCCGTCCCTGGCTGGATCACGGCCCATCCGGGGTGCACCTGGGTCTTACTCTGTTGTGCAGGAGCGCCAGTTTATGTGTCGTTTATCTGCTGCTCGTTATGAACTTCACAGTCCAGGACTCAGTTATCCTCATCATTTTCCACAATGGCTGGTCAGTGGTAGACGTCTGCTGAACTGAGAGCATCCCAACTTTGCTAGCTCGCCTGCCAACCTTTGATAGGTTTCTATCAATTCTTAGTGAGCTGCTTTTATTTTCAATACCATTCACTATAGTGAATCCAGTAGACTTGGAATTCTTATCATTTGTAGTTTTTTTCCCTAGATTCCAGTGATAGCTATTTTTATTTCCTTGTTTCTTTGTTTTGACATTATAATGTTAGATACTATATACTAAAGTTGAGTGAATGGTAATTTTCCATATGTCAGCATTTTTACAATCACACTTTTGTCTGGGTATATTTTAGTCACTTTGATTAGACTTAGGAAATACTGCTTCCTTGATCTAGTTAATGAAACACTTAAGTCTCATCAGAAACACATCCATCACCACATTTGTAGTTACCACTGCAGAAAGTGAATCTAAAGCAGTTTATGTCCATACTTTTTACCTTCAGTTTCAAAGGATAACATTTTCTGACCTTATCCCCCAACTCTAGGGGTGTTACCCTGTTTGAATGTACAATCTTCACAATTTGTTATGTGAACAAATACATAACACAGGCACATGGAGACAAATATGCATTTCAAGTTTTTCATTAGGTCAGATACTTGAATTTATCTTTTTCTTTGGTCGTATCTCCTCACATTTTAGGTTTAGAGTATTTCTCTGATGCTCGAGCTCCATCAAAGTCCCAGAGTTAGTGAAATATCTATCATCTTATGGGTGGGAAAAGTGAGCTAATGTGTGGTTTTCATGCTTTTTAAAAAAAGTAAGATGTATAGTAAGAAGAACATTTTGTTACAGCCCACTACACACACACACACACAGCACGAGTTTCATGAAATATTGTTGATGGTGGCACAACTTTGTGAATGTTCTCAATGCTAGATTGTATGCTTAAAAGTAGTTAAAATGGTGAATTTTATGTATATTTTGCTACAGTTTTTAAAAGTTTCATGAAGTAAAATTTACCTTTACTTTGTGCAATTTTTTCTGGTCCCGTCTGTTTTGTTTTTGTTAATTCTAGTTGCAACCCTTTGAATTGATTTATGACTCACCATGGTCACAACCTGCCCCCGGTGAAACGCTGACCTGAGGGTGAGGAAGCTGAATTTATTCACTAGATTTTCACACAGCTCACTGGGCTCTTTGGTTTTCCAAAGCATTTGAAACAGTATAATTAAAAATAATGAGTAAAAGGAAGCTAATCATTCCCCATATATGTGTATATAATTCGCTATTTTTGAAGGCCAAGTATGGAACCATATTTAGAAAATCTGACTTAATTGTGTAACTAAATTGTATCTAAATTTGCAAATCTTTCCTTCCTTAATTTGGGAGTATGTGATTCTGTCAACTGCTATTTTTGTCTTTAGTGCTAGAGGTTACAAATGCAAATGTCTTTAGGGACCAGACCATTAGCAGAAATGTGTGAACTGCCTGGAATGATAATGGGGAACTTGCCCAGCCTGGAGGCACCCACTTTCTGCTGAAAACAAACACTCAAAGTGTTGTATCCACAGAGTTTATGTGACCCACTGGCTGAGTTTGAGAACCCAGTTACAGACAGTTGTTTAAGAGGTGTGACCATAAAGGCCACAAAGGGAAGAGAAATAGTAGGATCAAGGAGTGACAGCAGATATTTTTAAGATGGGAAGGACCTGAGTGTACGGAATGGAAGCATGGAGAACATGACAGCAGTGGGTGAAAATGCTGCGATCCTGCTTTTGAATCTGTAATACGAGTATAGATGAAGACTTTATTTGTAGTTTCTATCAATATGATAGGATTTTATCCAGCAACCCAAAGTGCTTTTCTATTACGATGTTAGTAATTGTGACTACCGCTTCTTTACCACTTTGAATTTGTAAGATGTTTTGCATATACAGAATCTCATATCCCTAAAATGACCGCTGAATGTGAATAATCACCATTTCCATTTTATAGATAAAGACGGTGAACTCTGAGATGCAAAACAGTCTGCTCAAGATTCCCTTGCTAGTATGGAAAGCCAGACTAGAGCTCCAGATTCTGTGCGTTTTCCATCCTCCATAATGTGTTCCGTGTTCTCTGTCAGCAGAATGGAAGTCCCATTGTAGAAATATTGCATTTCACTCAGTGGAAATTTTTTTGCTATACCTTGCTTAACATGGCAAAGTGGAAGACAAATCACTTTCTATATAAAGAACTAACCAGACTTAATATATTGCTCTCTGATGAAATTCAGTCGGACTTGTGACATCTTTGCTCAAAGAATAGCTTTGTTTCTCCTGGAAGACATTAACGTGTCTGCAGGCCCAGTTCCGGTTATGTAACCTTTGCTGAATGAAGATACGAGTTATTTTAGATCTATATGAGATTAGAATTCTTTCTGTCTTGAGATCTTGATCCTATCGCCATATCCTGGTGGGTTTGCAGGTGAACATGGCTCTTCTTGGTATGCTTCCCTGACCCCCCAAAAGCAGAACTCTTCAGTGAGCACCTATGAAGTTCCTATTTTGATCTTCAGCCCAATGTTATTTGTTGAGGGGTATACAACAAAATGCTTAGTTTTTATAAATATACAACGGAAATACTACATATGATAGGGCTGCATTCTCAAAGGTATTACAGTATTTGGGGAGAGATGAGACATTTATGAACAAGACAATATATAACAAAATTCTAGATAATCAGAAGGCAAAATGTGTTATGCTGAAACTAGGTGCTGTGAGTACCAGGGTAGGGAAAAGAACTTAGCTAGTAGTTTGGGGACTAAAAGGATTGACAAGAGTTCCCTCAGCCAAAAGCAAGGAGGAAAGTATCTGAAACAGGAAGTGAGAAAAGCAGACTGGATGGGTCAGGGAGTGCACGGCAGGGAGGAGTGAGCAGCAACATGAGACAGGCAGGTCAGCTGGTCCCAGGCTGTGACTCAGCACCAGACTGAGGAGTTCTGACTGGATCCTAAAGGCAGTTGGAAGTCTTTGGAAAAACTATGTTTCAGAGTTTCACTTAGAAATTGCTGAGTTTAGGTCATAATTAAAAGTCCACCTAAATACTGCAGAGGAAGTATTAAATGTTTGGTGGAAAATTGGGCCTTAAGATCCTGACAAAATAATTGGCCTAATTAATAGGTGGAGAGGCTCGTGTTGGCAGAGAAGTGGAAGCTGTCCCTCTGAGGCTGAGGGAGCTCAGACCTGAACTTCAGGTCAGGTTGTTTGCTGAAAAATGAGGTTGCCAGCAAGCTGGAGAAGTGAGGGGGGTGGGAGGGCCTGTAAGAGTGGTTGTGAGGAATGTGCTTGGAGGAAGATGAGTGTCAGAGATGCCCCCTTTGTTGCTAAGTCAGTTGTACGGATTATGGGGACGCGGCCTGCTCTTCTCTCCTGGCTCAGGTTGTCATGTTCCTCTTTGTGGAGGTCCTTCTCCTCCCCTGTCTGAGAATCGATGAGCAGGGAGATTCCCAGTTCCCTGTAACCATGCTAGTCCTTTCAAGCATCTACAGTTCCGGTTGGTGTTGTGGTAATCCAGTAGTCCGTGGTATGCTCAAAGACCAAAACAGCAGTGCCTTTGTGTGTTATATCATTTCAGAATGTATTTTTTTTTTTGAAATCTTGAATGTATGTCTTGAACTATACCTAGGGAGTTTATACACAGATTAAAATCTTGATGTAAAAATCATGCTGATGTTTAGAAGACATTCTGACCCTATCCCTCCACTGTTTGACGTTCTCCAAGGAATCTACTTTTGCTTTAACTTATATTTCTTATGTTAACTAGTGTATTTGAGCACATTGTTGTATATTTGTTAGTCATTTCTAATTTTCCCTTGGTCAGTTTAGACTCAGATTTATTATGAGAAGTCTCTGATGGAAACAGCTTAGAAATGGAGGAGGAGGGATAAAATAATTGTGTTAAGGAACACAGGAGGGTATGGTTGGAGAAATAGGGAGGTAAAGGTAGAGATGGGGAGGGAGCTTCCCAGATCAAACTCCTAGACCTCCTGGAAGCCAAACCCCCTCATTTCCTCCAGGACCAGATTCTATGCTCTCCCCACTCCCTCTTCTTCTTTCTGGGCCAGATCCATTTCCCTCTCACCCCATTCCTTCCAAATAATTGATTTTAACAGGACATCCTGTTTGTACACACTTAAGCCAGAAGATCGAAAGAGCCTTTGTCCTGGAAGTTAGTTCTCTTCCAGAAGGAACAGACTCTGCAAAGCATGGGTCTTGGAATGAATGGGTTTAGATTTGCATCTCAGCTTCCATGCTGGCCTCTGCCCCATAACCCCTGATTCTGTAACAGTTCAATGGAAAGGTGCCTGTCATTCAATCGGTTGGTGGGGGGGGTGGGCGGAATGGACTTCCCTTCCTGCCAACACTGGTGCTTTTCCTTTGATTCTTGGCCCCTCCTATGTGGTGTTGACCCCGCCCTGCCCTTGGGCTGCCTGCCATTCAGTTTGCCCTGCTGGCCACAGCTGCACATGTTCTGACTTTAACTCCCTGTGTCTGATCTTGAAGTGCTTTGTTCTGTTCCAGATTCTGTTTCTGGTACTCTTCTTTGATTTCTAACTACAATTAGCCCATAAACAATTGATAAAAGTTAGTATCTGAAGGTTGATTTTCTGATGCTTTAAGCTTCAGTGGGTATATAATAGTTCAAGTTGTATGCATAATCAGTGGGTAGTAATTGTTGATTAAATGTGACAAAATTTGAAATTCAGTAAATACTGTTGATTCTTATGTTTATGCATTATTAAATGTTTTTAGTTTTTCGTGTATTATAAAAATAAAAGTATATATTAACTATGGTTATAAGCCACAATTTATATGTTTATATTCTTGAATGTGAAAACATTTTAGCATTACTATCTGTTATGGATTGAGTATGTTCACCCAAAATTCATGTGTTGAAGCCCTAACCCCCAGTGTGGCTGTATTTGGAGGTGAGATGTTTAAGGAAATGATTAAGGTTCAAAGTGGCCATGAAGGTGAGGCCCTGATCCAGTAGGATTGGTGTCCTTGTGAAGAGGGACACCAGAGAGCTGTGGGGTAGCCTCTTTCCTAGGTATGACTGAGGAAAGGCCATATGAGGACATGGCGGCCAGGAAGTGGCCCTCACCAGAAACAGAATTGGCTAGAACCTTAGTCTTGGACTTCTGGCCTCCAGAACTGTGAGAAAATAAATTTCTACTGTTGAGGCCACTCAGACCATGGTATTTATGGACAGGAAAAACTCAATTATGAAAGAATTGATCCCTGGGAAAAAGTCTCTCTAAATATTACTTGCTTCCTGGGACTTTTCCAGATGTATCTGTCTCAGTTAACACCACATATAGAATACTGAAAATCAACTACTAAAAATAAACTTCTAATTTCCACATTATATATGAAAATTTCTGAAAAGATATTTACCTCCCTTACCCTCCTCATGGATTGTGTGTTTTATATCAGCTCTTAGATTACATAGCTGGTTTTTAGATGAAAATATAAATATTTATAATGATTTTTAAGTTGTCAAATGAGGGAATAATTGTTATTTTTTATAAATAAATACACGTTTGTCCAGAAGGGTATAAGAAGGTGAGCAGATTACTTTTCTGATAACTTTTAGGGCAGTTACCATGGTAGTCTCACCAGTTACTGAAAGAATCTTAGAAGGTTAAGGAAATAAACATTTCCTTTAAGGTCTGTCCTCTAATTCAGCGTGTTAGCATGATGGAAGGTGGTGTGCGTGCAGGGAGTCCAGGACTGTGGACCTCATTTCTAAATAGCATCTGACAAGTTACTTTAGCTCTTTGGTCCTCACTTCCTCCATTTGTTGAAGCAAAGGATTGAACTAGAAACTATACTATGACTAAACAGAGCAGCTACATTAGAAAAACTCAAAAAATATTCTTCTTAAAAAAAACTAGGGCTAAGGACTTCAGTCAAAGCTAACTGGAAATTAAAACTGGTATTATTTTGACTCTGAAATACTTTTATCTGCTGAGCTCCAGAAGTAAACCTGCTTCAGGGTGAAAAGGAAGTAGAAGCCAACATTTCATCATCAAAACCAGTATATCTTGCCAATTTGCCAACAAGCAAACAAACACCCGTTTTGTTCTGCTTCTTTCAGCCATGAAAAAAATATGACTCAGTTCTCTCTGGCAGTACAAGTGGCAGAGGTGCTGTGGTCCTCTGGGCAGCAGATGGCCAGTGAGAGACCCACACATACCAACTCACAGGCTGTCAGCCCACCGCCGTCGTTAGTGGCGGTGCATCCTGTCTTAAGAGGACCGAGGGAAGGAAGTCCGTAATCTGCTAGAACCCAGGAGGAAACAGTCTGTGGCCCTGGAAGGGGAGGCTGAAAAGTCTTAGACCTTCTTGACTGACCGATGAATCGTGGTTTCTTCTTTAAATGTTAAAAGCTCCCAAATCATGAAGTTAATTATACAGTTTTTAAAAATTAACAAATCAAACAAAAGCGGCTTAAAACTTGACATGGCAGAATGGCTGGCAGCGTGACAGCGGATGGAAGAAGGTCAGGAAAACGTCTGGAGGGCAGGGTCTATAACAGTACATTTCCTGTTTCACAGGCGGTTCTCCACTCTGGCCATACTGTGTGCAGCAATACAGTGAGAAAAGCCCCTCCAAATATGGAAGACACACTGCCTTACTGTTTCTAAATTAAACTTTTAATTTTGAGGTAACTACAGCTTCCCGTGTGCTTGTGAGAAGGAGTACGGAGAGGCATGTTAGTGGTACTGGTGGCGTCATACACCAGTGGAGTGCAGCGTCCCAGCCAGGTCCTGGTGTTGATGCTGTCAAGATACAGAGCACTACACACCCACCAGGGTCCCTCCGGGTCACCTTTTAGAGACACACCCACCTTCTCTTAATCCTGGCAGCCACTGATCCGTCCTCCATTTCTATAATTTTTCACTTCAAGAATGTCCTATAAATGGAATTATACAGTATATAACCCTTTCGCATTGGCTTCTTTCATTCAGTGTAATTCTCTGGAGAGTCATTCAGATTGTTGTATGTATGTATCAGTGGTTCATTCCTTTTTTATCATGGAGCACTATTCCATGATATGGATGGACCACAGTTTAACCATTCACTCATGGAAGACATCTGGGTTGTTTCCAGTTTGGGCTATTACAGGTAAAGCTGCTATGAACGTTTGTGTACAGGTTTTTGTGTGAACATAAATCTTCATTTCTGTTGGGTAAATGCCCAGGAGTACAATTACTGAGTTGTATGGTTAGTTGCATGTTTAGTTTGCTAAGAAACTGCTGAACTGTTTTCCAGAGTGTTTGCACCACTTTTCATTACCACCCGCAGGATATGAGTGATCAGGTTTCTCCCCATCCTTACCAGCTCTGGGTGTTGCCAGTGTTTTTATCTTACCCATTCTGGTAGGTAAACAGTGATAACTCATTGTGGTTTTAGCTTAATGGTTAAACTTATTTCCTTAATGATTCATTATATTGAATATCATTACATTGAACATCTTTTCATGTGCTTTTTTGTTATCTGTATATTCTTTTTGGTAAAATATCTTTTTATATCTTTGCCCATTTTCTAATTGGATTGTTTGTTTTTTACTATTGAGTTTTGAATGTTCTTTATATAGTTGAGATACTAGTCCTTTGTTGGATATGTAGTTTGTGAACATTTTCTCCCAGACTGTAGTTTGTCTTTTCATCTTCTTAACATGGTCCTTTGCAAAACCATGCAAAAGATTTATTTTTTAATTTAAAAAATTTGGGAGGGGGTATTAATTAGGGTTTTTTGTTTATTTATTTATTTA